>NC_083775.1:7930425-7957925 GCF_963514075.1 Conger conger | reverse complement strand
TGTGTCAGGTGTGTGTGTGTCTGTGTGTCAAGTATGTTTGTGTCAGGTGTGTGTGTGTCTGTGTGCGTGTATCAAGTATGTTTGTGTCAGGTGTGTGTGTGTGTGTGTCTGTCTGTCTGTGTATGAAGTATGTTTGTGTCAGGTGTGTGTGTCTGTGTATCAAGTATGTTTGTGTCAGGTGTGTGTGTGTCTGTGTATCAAGTATGTTTGTGTCAGGTGTGTCTGTATGTTTGTGTCAGGTGTGTGTGTGTGTGTGTGTGTGTCTCTGTGTATCAAGTATGTTTGTGTCAGGTGTGTGTGTGTGTGTGTGTGTTTATCAAGTATGTGTGTCCCAGGTGTGTGTGTGTCTCAGGATAAGAGAATGTCAGGGGTTAAGAGGAGGTATGCTTGCTGACAGAGTACTGGGTGGACCCTCGACCCTCTGGATAAGTATCAGGGCCTTGGTTGTCCTGGGAGTCTCGTCTGAACGGGGCGTCAGGTGCAGCAGGTCCCCCACCACCCCGCTGTGCGTTGGGTTTTCGTTTTCGTCTCGCGTGGAAGGCAGGCTGCCCCCTACTGGCCGCGTGTGTGGTCTGAGCCTGGAGGAGGCCACAGGCAGCTGGTGTTTGCTGGGCTTTGTGCTGCTTCATCAGAAGGGCCCGTCCCTGGCTGTGCCTTCCGCGCATCCCTGGTAAACGGAGGACGAGCTCGAAATAAATCTCTCGTTTCTCCGTCTCTAAATAAAACCGTATTTCTGCGTCTCTAAATAAAGCCCTCTTCCCGCCGGAGACGGGCGCCAGCGAGACGTAGCGCATCCGCTGAGGGGCTTCTTCCGGAGTGTCGCCCGCCGCGTTTGTTTTTAGCGCTAACCACGTGCTACCGACGTGCTAACCACGTGCTAGCGACGCGCTAACGACGCGCTAGCGTCGCGCTCCTCCGCTGCGGCCCCAGTCTGACTCAGCTGCAATCGGCGCCTGGCGGCGATGTCACTTCCTCCCTGGCCCCGCGCCCCGCGGGCCGTGAGCTGTGACATCAGGTCGCGGGGCGTTTTACGAGGCGCGCGGAAATTGACCCCCAACGGCAGATGAGAAGTGCTCCGCTCTCCTATTGGCCAGCATCCTGATGAATAAACGCAGGTGGGGTTGTGAGTGTAGGGCAGGGCGGGCTGGGGGCGGAGCGTCGCCCCCGCAGAACAGAGACCCCTCCCGTCCTGGTTTGTACACCTCTGTCAGGGGAATACAGCCATGCGTCTCCACGGCAGCTGCGGCTCCTGCTGCTGTCACAGCTCCTGGGCGGGAAAAGGGTCCTCCAAGAGCTCTTCTTCTTATTTTATTTCATTTTGAGTCGGTGTTCTAGAACTCCACTCGTTCCAGTGGCCGGCAGTGATTGTGACATCAGCATTAGAACGTTCGGTCCAGACCGTTCTAATCGCGTATTCGTGACCTCGCACCTTCCGGGGGTTAAAGGTGAAACCTGCTGACGAGAACGCAGCCGCGACAGCCGGCGGGTAACCGTGTCCGTTTAGAAACCGCCAGCGATGCGACCCCAACCCCATCGACCGCAGGGCCGTCTGTATTTACCTTGTCCTGTGGTCTTGCAGCCATGGCATTCTGCCTATACATGGGCTGATACGTTCCCTCAGCTTTTAGTTAATGAGCGTTTATATGTCTTCATACATTTATGAATTCATATTTTCCATTCTGTGGAGCTGGCTCCCTTGTTGTGAGAGATGCAGATGAAAATGTAGCCTCAGCGGGGCTCAGATTCACCGGAGGGTGTTTGTTTTGTGTGGGCCTCATTAAAATATTGTGAAGTGCACATGATGCCCAGTCCTGTCCTCAGAGCTGCCCCAGGATCCCATTACACCCCCCCCACCATGGTCAGAGTCACACACACACACACACACACACACCATGGTAAGAGTCACACACACACACACACACACACACACACACACCATGGTAAGAGTCACACACACACACACACACCATGGTAAGAGTCACACACACACACACCATGGTAAGAGACACACACACACACACACACACACACCATGGTAAGAGTCACACACACACACACACACACCATGGTAAGAGACACACACACACACACACACACCATGGTCAGAGTCACACACACACCCCCCCCCCACCATGGTCAGAGTCACACACACACACACACACCATGGTAAGTGTCACACACACACACACACACACCATGGTAAGAGTCACACACATACACACACACACACACACACCATGGTAAGAGTCACACACATACACACACACACACACACACCATGGTAAGAGTCACACACACAAACACACACACACACGATGGTAAGAGTCACACACACACACACACACACCATGGTAAGAGTCACACACACACACACACACCATGGTAAGAGACACACACACACACACCATGGTAAGAGTCACACACACACACACACACACACACACCATGGTAAGAGTCACACACACACACACACACCATGGTAAGAGTCACACACACACACACACCATGGTAAGAGACACACACACACACACCATGGTAAGAGTCACACACACACACAAACACACACACACACGATGGTAAGAGTCACACACACACACACACACACACACACACCATGGTAAGAGTCACCCCCACACACACACACACACACACACCATGGTAAGAGTCACACACACACACACACACACACACACACACCATGGTAAGAGTCACACACACACACACACACACACACACACACACACCATGGTAAGAGTCACACACCCACACACACACACACCATGGTAAGAGACACACACACACACACACACCATGGTAAGAGACACACACACACACACACACACACCATGGTAAGAGTCACACACACGTACAGTAGATTAGACTAAGCAGGAGACAATCCTCCCCTGGAGCAATGCAGGGTTAAGGGCCTTGCTCAAGGGCCCAACGGCTGTGCGGACCTTGCGTGTCCCAGGCATGTACCTTAACCACTACGCTACAGGCCGCCCCTTTCTTGCAGGTGAAAACTACCCAGTTGGCTAATAATGGCACATTAACACTAATGTGGATTAATGTGTGCAGTCCCTATAACAATAAACATGTAAATACATTTAATTGAATTTAATATGGACAGGTCTAGTGACACACAAACGCAGAATATACAGTAAATAGACACCGAATAAACAGTCAACGGACACCGTGAACGGGGTAAACAGACTATAAACACACACATAATAAACAGTAAACAGGGTAAATAGACGCATAATAAACAGTAAACAGGGTAAATAGACACATAATAAACAGTAAACAGGGTAAATAGACACATCATAAACGGTAAACAGGGTCAGTAGCCACGGAATAAACAGTAAACAGAATATACGGTAGATGAAGTAAATAGACACAGAATAAACGGTAAACAGGATAAACGGACATCGAATAAGCAGTAAACAGAGTTAACAGTAAGCTGAGTAAACGGAATAAACAGTAAACGGACACGGAATAAACAGCAAAGGGAAAACAGATGCAGAATAAACAGACGGATAATAAACCGTAAACGGTCACAGAGTAAACATACACAGAATAAACAGTAAACGGAGAAAACGGTAAACGGGGTAAAGGGACGCAGAATAAACGGTAAAGAGTTAGCAGAAGCAGAATAAACCGTAAACGGACACAGAATGAGCGGTAAACAGTAAAAGGACGCTGAATAAACAGTGCTGCGTTGTTTTGTGCCCTTGGTGTGGGAGGGTATTGTGGGTGGGCTGCTTTTGGCGAAAGCACGCGAGTTGGAACGGCAGCATTAGAGAGCTGCTGTGGACACGTGTTCATGCGTTGTATTTTGGCTCATTGTTCTGGCGCTGGGCTGAATCTGTGGGTCACAATCTGTGTTTCATACCTATCTGCACCTCTGGCCCATTGTGTGCACTCTGAACTCTGACTCACTCTCTCTTGCTCTCTCTACCTTCTCTTTCTCACTCTTTATCATTCAATTTCTCCGTCCCTCTTTTCTCTCTTCTTACTCTCTTTCAATCTTCACGTTTCTGTCTTTCTCAGACACACACACGCACACACACATGCACGCACACACATACACACACACACACACACATACACATACATACATACATACATACACACACACGCACACCTACACACACACACAGACACACACACACACACACACACACACACACTCTCCTACACACACACACGCTCGCTCTGGTCTGAAAGGGATGACAGAGCAGAGCCTTTGGCAGAACTGCCGCATTTACCCAGCATGCTCTGCTGCAGCAGTGTGACCGGCTCAGCCTGCCCTCGTCTCAGTGAAGGGAGAATCTCTCTCTCTCTCTCCCTCTCTCTCTCTCTCTCTCTCTCTCTCTCTCTCTCTCTCTCTCACGTGGGCTCTCTCTCTCACACTCATTCACTCTCTCTCATTCTCTCGCTCTCTCGCTCTCTCGCTCTCACTGTGTCTCACGTGGGCTCTCTCTCAGGGTGAATTTCATTTGCCTGCAGGGCTAAACCTCACCATTGCAGTGTGGTGCAGTGCATTGTGGGAGCCAGCTGACAGACAAAACAGACAAAACAGGCGAACAGGCAAACAGGCGGGCAGACGGGCAGATGGGCAGACAGACAGGCGGACAGGCGGACAGACAGGCGGACAGACGGACAGACGGACAGACGGGCAGGCGGGCAGACGGGCAGGCGGGCAGGCGGGCAGACGGGCAGACGGACAGACGGACAGACGGACAGACGGACAGACGGACAGACAGACAGACAGACAGACAGACAGGCAGCATTCACAGGTTCTACTGGGAACTGTCCTGTCAGAAAGATGTCAGCTATTGCAGAATAATCACAGAAATCGGTTCATATCTTGGGTGTTTATTAAAATATGCATTGTGTATAAACTGAACGCTATGAATTGACTGCAGGCTACAGCACAGATGGACTGAGAGGCCGTTTGTCACGAGAGTGGGACTGTCTGCTTATGATGCATCTCACAAAAAACGGAAAAGCAATTTCTTTCTGTCCCTGTGTGGCAATTTAATATCTCCCTAATATCCCCACACCCCTCGTCAGTCCTTGCCCAGCTGATGCTTTTCTGGCGATGATGAGATGCCAGTCCGCTTGTCAAAATGGGCTATAGATTAAGAGAAAGTGAGCAGGAGCGCGGTTCTTATTGAAAGGCTGTGAAATGGAGCGGTGCTTATGCTGCACTAAACGCTAACGCTAGCCCTCGCCCTCGGCGAGAGCCTGCATCAGCCAGCCCTTCCGCTAGCTAATGCTGCACTAAATGCTAACGCTAGCGCTAGCCTGCATCAGCCAGCCCTTCCGCTAGCTAATGCTGCACTAAATGCTAACGCTAGCGCTAGCCTGCATCAGCCAGCCCTTCCGCTAGCTAATGCTGTACTAAATGCTAACGCTAGCGCTAGCCTGCATCAGCCAGCCCTTCCGCTAGCTAATGCTGCACTAAATGCTTATGCTAGTGCTAGCCCTCAATGAAAGCCTGCATCAGCCAGCCCTTCCGCTAGCTAATGCTGCACTAAACACCCTGGAGCCTGGTTTAAAGGTTTCACCACCGGGGTGAGGACTGGAGCCTTATTTCCAATAATATTTGTTTTCACTTGATTCACAAATAAATGTGAGGGTCTGTTTCTGTCCCCCCTTCACGAACACAGGCGGTTCGGGAGTCAGTTTGCACTTTTTAGCTGAATTTGCAAAACTCTGACTGTGTATGGAAAATGGCAAACGCTTGCTTTTTAAATTTGAAACAAATGTTGATCGAATTCGGGCCTGGGTTCTGTTCCAAAGCCTTTGTTGGTGATTTGTAGCATTTACTGCAACTGCTTTCTCAGTGGAGCAGAACAACTCTGAGATAGTTTACCCATAATGCACTTTTACAAAGGTGCAGATGGCAGGAACAGAGAAAAAAAAAAGCCAAGAAAACTAACAGGGCAGTTTTGTTTTTTCACAAGTAAAGCTGCACAACCCCATAGAAATACATAACGCATATTTAGTAAACACCACAGATGGTGATAATCTGTTATATTCAAACATAAAGGAAAACTTTAGTAAAGTCCCATCAAAAACTTGTGGTCTGAACTGAAGAGGGGGGGTCCATAAGCGCATAACCTCAAGGACATCAATGATTCCTCCTTGCATGGAGGAAAGTCCAAAAATCCCTCAAATGTGTTCTCTCACCTTATCACAAATTGTAGGAAAATACTTAAAGATGTCATCTTTGCCAGGGGTGTTTGCACAAAGTATTAAACCGTGGGTGTTGGGTGTCTCGGTGGCGCAGCCTGTAGAGCACTGACCGCATGCTCATTGCGAGCCGCGACGTCGGCGGTTCGAATCCGACCGTCCGACATTTGTCGCATCTCTTCCCCTCTCTCTCGCTCCCATTCTTCCTGTCTCTCTATACTATATACTGTCCAATAAAGCTGAAAAAGGCCTAAAAAATATCTTAAAAAAAAAAACAAAAAAAAAAACATGGGTGCCGAGAAATGCATTAAAAAAAAAGACTGATTTTTCCCCCTTATTTTTCCACACAAAAATCTGACTTGCGTCATCGATGTCCCGACGGAAGAGTGATCAAAGGCGCGGCAGAACAAAGGCTGGTGGGTAATTGGTGTTGTCCAAACTTTTTGTGAAGTTGGTGTCATTCTCTCATCTTCTGTTTGGACAGCCCGCTCGGTTCATGATTGAAACACCCCTCTCTGGGAAATCCTGTCCCTGTTTGTATAAAAGAGAAAGAGGGGGGGGGGGGGGAAAGAAATGGCTTCGGTTCCGCGGTATCAAAACACAGCTGCTGGGGAGCTGGGGCGCGCGAAGGCTACGCGAAACGGAGGAGACGTGATTTATGTCCGGCCGATCCTGTCGGCGACTTTATGTAGCGCCGTTCTTTATGAACTGTCAGCCATTTTGCGGTAACAGAGTGCGCCGGGGATGCTGTTCTGCTCTCTCTCGCCGCCATTGGACGTCCTCGGCCGACGGACTGCCGCTGAGGAAACCGTGAAACATTTGTTCTTGTCGCTTTGTTGACGCGTGTCGGTGTGTCGGAGCAGGAGCGTGAGGAATGGAGGGATTTCTATTCCCTGCCTTTTTTTATGGATGACCAGGCTATAGTTTGTGTGTGTGTATGTGTGTGTGTGTGTTACAGGAGAATAGTGTTGCAGCGAGTCAAAAACAAATTGTACACTTGAATTATAGATGGAGGGTAACGGCCTCTCTCTTTGAAATGACGTACCCTGGAGTACAGAATTCAGCTTGTGACAAAAACGAGGAAAGGACTGGTGCTACCATGCTGTAAAAAAACACCCACACCCTGTCGAGATCAGTCTGGGCATCTTGAAAGGAGACCCAAAAAACCCACTTCCATGCCGTGTTTGAATCGAACTCCTTTTCATGGACTCTGAACAGGGATAGACACAGTGTGTACTGAACAGGGATAGACACAGTATGTCCTGTACAGGGATAGACAAAGTGTATTTTAAGGAATGGATTCTCTCAGCAGGAGATTAGGATGGCCCTTCTTGTCGAGGCTGTGGCTGTAATCTCTGTTTTTGGGTTCACCCTTCGGGAAGAAGAGAAGCCCTTTCACATTACATGATGGAGTGGGGCTCATGCGCACACAGAGAGGGCCTTCCTGATTGGACAGTAAGGGGTTCTGGGTCTCATGCGCACACAGAGAGGGCCTTCCTGATTGGACAGTAAGGGGGTCTAGGTCTCATGCGCACACAGAGAAGGCCTTCCTGATTGGACAGTAAGGGGTTCTGGGTCTCATGCTCACACAGAGAGGGCCTTCCTGATTGGACAGTAAGGGGTTCTTGGTCTCATGCGCACACAGAGAGGGCCTTCCTGATTGGACAGTAAGGGGTTCTAGGTCTCATGCGCACACAGAGAGGGCCTTCATGATTGGACAGTAAGGGGTTCTGGGTCTAATGCGCACACAGAGAGGGCCTTCCTGATTGGACAGTAAGGGGTCCTGGGGCTCCATACAGATTCTCCAAAACTAAGCGTAATCTGTGTCAATGAAACCAACCCAAAGTAAACTTAAAAAAAAAATTACTGTTAGCTTGACAAATTAAATTGTCTTGCCCCATTGGCAGTATTTTCGGTCTTAAATTGTCGATCTTATTTACAAAAAAGTCTAAATACGTATACATTTTTTTGTTTTTTTCTCGTATAGCACCAGCTGTGATTGATACAGAAAGGGGCCCCTCAGCCCAGTGACACGGTGTAAATGTATGCGTTTTCATTTTCATTCAAATGCGTCCGTCTGCTTGAATGTCTTCCGCTCCGCTACCTTCTACGCACTTACAGTGTGTGTTAATGTACGACCGCTAATTTACGAGTGACTAACAACCGGCCATCTGCTGCTTTCGTTCATAACATTACCAGTTCTCCAGGTGATTCGTACAACTGCCGCGGGAACGTTACGGACCGGCTCCTCACGGGCCCCACCGTGTGTTTACGGCGCTACGCGGAAGTGAGCGGATAGAAATGAGAAAGACGCGTGCCGTGCATTCAGTGAAAATAATAAAACGGTTAATTTCGGTTCTGCCTCGGCCTTATGGGAGGAGTAATCAGGGAGCGCTCCAGTTCACCGAATCCGCTTTTCAGACAAATGCGTTTCCATTAGCAACAGCAGTTATGAAACATATTGCACTGATAAGTTATTTCTGAATGGTTAAAAACTTAGTTTAAACAGTCTAGAAAGAAAAATGACACATTGATTCCTATATTTCTTCTAAATGGAAGAAAATATGTCCATTAATCCGTTAGAATCATCAGGCAATATACACTCAGTGAGCACTTTATTCGGTATTTATTAGACTTAAAAATTTTTAAAGATGTTTGGCGCATTGTGTGTTCAGTGACGCTCTTCTGCATACCACTGTTGTAATGTGTGGTTATTTGCGTTACTGTCACCTTCCTGTCAGCTTTGACCAGTCTGGCCCTTCTCCTCTGACCTCTCTCAATAACATGTTTCTGCCCGCAGAACTGCTGCTCACTGGATGTTTTTGTTTATCCCACTATCCCACTCTAGAGACTGTTGTGCCTGAAAATCACAATTTCTGAGATGCTTGAACCACCCTGTCTGGCACCACGGTCAAAGTCAGTTAGATCACGTTTCTTTCCCATTCAAACTTTTGGTCTGAAAAACAGCTGAACCTCTTGACCAGTTCTGCATGCTTTTATGCATTAAGTTGCTGCCACGTGATTGGCTGATTAAATATTTGCATTAACAAACTGGTGTGCAGGTCTACCTAATAAAGTGATCACTGAGTGTTAATCCTCTATATAATTACATTTTCTAGGTGCTGATTTAAATAAATAAATAAGTAAATACATAAATAAATAAATAAATAAATAGCCTGTTAAACTTCCAACTCTGAGAATCTGAAATGGCACCATCTTTCTTAGCCCCAAGTGACAAGACTAAATTCTTGCTAAGAAAATTGCAAATATCGTTGGTTATGCCTTGAGGTACTTTGAAGACAATTAACCTTATTTTAGTTAGTTTCCCTCCGAAGATTCAAAATAAGTTTTCTGATAATGTAGTTGACCTTAAAAATGTCTCTGCTGGCCGTGGCAGTTCTATGATAAGAGACGGGATATTTTTGTCCGTGTATCGGGCTGCTTATTCATGTTCTCCCTGTTTCCAGAAACAGATTTTGTCCCAAGAAGGTGTAATGTTGCTTACACACTTCTGCACAGCAACCCTGGGCATATACGCAGCTTTTCACAAGTAGTAGAAATGTTAGTTTCTTGCGGGACGCCAAAACGTATACATGGTTGCAACGTTGCACATTATGTATGGGATTCATGAAAATGTTGAACCTACATAGTGGTTCTTCTCTTCAACTTGACATATGATGACTTAACTCTGGTTGTGCCTATGCAGTGTTTAATTCAAATTAATAGTACTATTAATTTATGAATAGTGGCTTCTCTACAATGAAATGGGGAAAAGGAACAATATTTCTGCTAATTTGATGTGTGTCTAACAGGGCTAAACTATCATATGTCTTCCTTAAGTATATATTCTTGGTCTACTGACACCTCTCATTTTGATAGCCTGTGACCAAGTGATTGCATCAAGCACTCTGCCTGTTTATAAAAACAGTGCCTCTGTGTTGTCCCGGATTGAATTGGAGAGAAAGGCCAAAACGCTTGAAAGACTGCATATAAACAAGGGCTTGGATTGCTTCAGAAAATTGTTTTAAACCAAGCTAATCATTCCATTGTTTACAGATTCCGGTGGTTGCTCTCTGTGTCTGACAGTTGAAGATTTGGCAGGTGGTGATTTGACAGTTGAATTTGAAGATATAGGGCCAGTTTCACAGACAGAGATTAGGCTTAGCCCCGGAATAAATGGAGGTTTGGATGGAGGAATTTAACTCCGATGAGGCTTAATCTGTTGCCCTACAGCAGGAAGGTCCTGGGTTTGAATCCTGGCCCTGAAGCTTTCTGTCTGCAGTTTGCTGGGGGGTATCTACTGTATGCCCTGTATAAATGAAGCTGTTTCGAGCTGCTAGGTTCCACAGACACAGAACCTGATGCCTGTGTGTCATCCTGGACCATTTCATGGGCTGCCTGTCCGTCCTGATCACTGTCAGTACCAGACATTCGCTGCCTGGCTGAAAAGGGTTCTTCTGCTTTCTGAATCGGAATCCAAATGCCTGGAGAGCTCCCCTGTAGACCTTGAACATCTTTCAGTGCTTTGTGGGTCACTGATGCTCAGATGGGGAGAGAGGGAGAGAGGGAGAAGAAGGGATGAAGGGAGGGTTCTTGGTTTTTGTTTCCGTAAAGTAAGCGAGTTGAGTTAGAGTTAGAGAACTTCTCGTCCTTTCACACTCTCCTTCCTCGTCTCATTATGCTTGAGTACATCACGTAAGTAATCTGGATGCAGAACAGCGACCCCCCCCCCGTGCAACTGTGGGAGCTGTTTGAATCCATTTTTCAACAGAAGCGGAAGACAAATTAGGCTGCGTCTTTTGTGATCCCATTTCCTAACAAATTCACACATCAGACTCTCCCCATTGCAGCTGTCAAAGTGACATTTACGGGCATAGCTCCACATTCATTCCCTCCGTCTATCTCTCTCTCTCTCTCTCTCTCTCTCTCTCTCTCTCTCTCTCTCTCTCTCTCACACTCTCCCCCTCTCTTTTACTGCAGTTTAAAGCATTTCAGCTGACAGTCGCGCTGACAGCCAGGAGCTCCCAGGTAAAGATCTGGCGGTAGAAACAAAGCTTGCACTCCCTCTCTTTCCCTACAGGGGGCAGCACCTCAGCCACAGCAATGAGAGGGGAAAAATTCAGTTTCCATAGGCATCCATAGCTAGGCTTGCGTGAGTAGATGTCCTTTCATATTCCAAACGGGGGAGAGTGAGCACCTTGCGTACTAGTGTAGTAGGATGCTGTCTGTGTCGGGAAACTGGACTGGAACAGCAGCCTCAGATAGACTAGAGGCCCCTTCATACGTAGAGCGATGACTATAAATGTCATTGTAAAAATAGTTGTCACTGAAACGGATGGTGGACTCCACACCACGACAACAATAATGACGGTGACGAGCGATAGGGTTGGGATCATTTTCAGAGCCGTTGTCTTTCCAGCTGCATGAATGATAAAACACTGACAGCCAATCAAAATAGCAGGTTGCCGAGAGACTATTTACAGAACGTTTTTGTTCAGTTGTGTGGATACTTACATCGTTATCCTTATGGTTCTAGTTATGGTGGCTTAATACTTTTGTGTCTCAAAAACAGAAGGATGTTTTCGGTGTGTTCTTCTCCTCTTCAGTCACTTCATCTATTCACAGAGCTGTCAGAAAAGAGAGCCTTCCTGTCTCAGGCTTGTCCTATTGCGTGTGAGTTTTGATCACGTTTGATACAAATGCTCTCCTTGTTGAGATTCCTAACGCCTGTATTCCTGGGATGGTTGCGGAAGTTTGTCAGTGTACTTCACATAACTTCTCATCCTCAGTCTGAGAGCGAGTTTGATATTTGCGTAATACTTTTCATTCAGACTCGTTCGTTCTGTACTTTCCATCCGCCTACCCACTCGGGACCGTAGAATATTAATTATAATATTTACAGCGTGTTGGGTGTTCCGGATGAAGGATGCCTCAGATGGCGTCATCGTACTTCTGCTTTGATGTGAACAGGCCACCTGAGAACATTCTAATTAAGTGCTCCGAGTCTAGAATTATGCTGAATGCTGAAATTAATGTTTCATGATCAATGTGTAAGATGCATGTATGAGATGTTTTTAATTACAGCAGATATCATTGTATGATGAAAATAAAAGTGACGTGCATGCGTTCCGCTCGCCTGCGTTAATGAAATGTGTTCTGCGGTTTGTTTTCTGACATGGGGCCTGGAGCCAGGTGTGTTCTGCCCTGCGGTGTCCCAGATGGACACTGGGTCTCGTCCCATCACTTTAAATTCTGTTTTAGTCCCTTCGGATATAGATCTGCATGTGTGGTGCATTTCACTTTTCAAAGCAGATTTTCAAGTGGGGCTGCCTGTAACGCTGTGGCTAGGGACCCAGAAGGTTAGTGGTTCAAGCCCCGGTGTTGCCACGATAAGACCTGCACAGGCCCTTAACCCCACATTGCTGCCCGGGCACTGCACTGTGGCTGCCCACGGCTCCTAAGGAACGAGGATGAGGCTAACAGGGTTTTAGGGAGAGGGGGCGGGTGCAGGGTCCGCTCCTTGGCCTGACCGCTCACTCACTCATGAGAGGGTCAATACTGTGAGTCACTTGTCGCATGGTTTTTAGTGGGCCAATGTGATTACAGTCAAAGATATGAGAGAAGAAATGTACCGTTACCCCTCTTGCATTGTATCGAACATACAAAGTGTTGGTCCATCCATCCATCCATTATCTGAACCCGCTTATCCTGAACAGGGTCGCAGGGGGGCTGGAGCCTATCCCAGCATACATTGGGCAAAAGGCAGGAATACACCCTGGACAGGTCGCCAGTCCATCGCAGGGCACACACACCATTCACTCACACACTCATACCTACGGGCAATTTAGACTCTCCAATCAGCCTAACATGCATGTCTTTGGACTGTGGGAGGAAACCGGAGTACCCGGAGGAAACCCACGCAGACACGGGGAGAACATGCAAACTCTGCACAGAGAGGCCCCGACCTCCTTGCTGTGAGGCGGCAGTGCTACCCACTGCACCATCCGTGCCGCCCAAAGTGTTGGTAAATAATAATAATAATAATAATAATAATAATAATAATAATAATAATAATAGGACCCCAACAGCAACATAGCGTATCTATAACTAACGACAAACGACATGGTAAAGCCGACCTGGTTTGTTGTTATTTATTGTACAAAGTGTTGCCTTGTGTGTGAGTGGTCGTAGCAGTAAGAATATTGCCACCGCTGGATGCCTTTTTAAGAGCGTCTGAATGACACCGCGTGCATAATTAATGCTGCCCAATTTATACTGTGCGGAAGATTATTGCACAGTACCGTAATTATTGCTATGTTTTTATGGGCCTATTTGCTGTCAGACAGAATGCACAATGATCTTTTCTTCACTGTCCTTGTAGGATAATTAGAAGCGAAATGACTTTTTAAAAATGATATATTTTTTTAAATAAGTGCTGAAAAAAGTTCTGGGCGTGTCTCACTGTTGGGGGGGCTTGGGTCTGCTGTTGAATAGCGGGAGGGAGATTGGTAGACACTTTTTTCCGTAATACCCTTTTATGCTGATTTAATATATACAGTGGCTTCAGAAAGTATTCAGACCCCTTCACTGTTGTAGATTTCATTTTAAATGGGTAAAATTTCATGGGTCATTTCTGCCCATCAAATGTGCACTCCATAACCCGTAATGACAAAGCGGAAATGAGCAGGAAGGGAAGGGGTCTGAATACTGTCTGAGGCCACTGTATACTGAAGCAGTGCAGGTTTAGTGCTGTGCTCAAGGGCGTTACAGCGGTGTTCTACCTGTGAGTCACGCCTGCAGCCTCTCGGTAACCCTTTCTTGCTGCATATCGTCTTACCTGAGATACTCCTGCGGCCGTTGGCTAAAACCGTACCTGTTCAGCGATTCGGCTGTAGATTTCCCTCCCCGTCGGTGACTCGTGTCCCTCGAGTGTGTTAAGCTGTCTGAGATGGTCTGCCCCTGTGACACTCATTCTGCGTTGGCAGTGTTGGATAAACGCTGAATGAATCATTCTGGAAGTTGTACCCTGTCCTTGTGTAGCAAGGCACTCTGCCCTGCGTTAAAAAGCCTTCGTTGACGTTGGCAACGCAAATGCAATCCGTTGGGTCAGTAAACAGGAAATGACATCACTTTATACCTTTCCATTCATGGCTGAACCAGTAAACAGGAAATGACATCAATTTGTGCCCTTCCATTCACAGCTGAAGGAGCCCAAAATAATTGAGTGGTGTCGCAGCCAGACGTGTAGCGGGGCTGGAGCGTGGTGGAGGGGGGGGGGTCGCCTCCGTCTGCCCCGGGCTTTCTGACGCACCATCGGGTTCAGGTTAACCGCTGTGTTTCGCTTACGTTACGCGGTTTTAGCGCAGGTTACTGTGCTCACCGCCAGCCCCTCTGTCTCGCAGAGATACGTGGAGAAAAATAGCAGAAAAATTCAGCGCGCGCTTATCGATACGCAAGCTGGTCCGCTGCTGTGCGGGCAGTCCATTCAAACCGCATTTCTCTCCGTGTTTTACTGCCCAAGGGCATTATGGGCCGTCTATTGCATTGAGCTAAATTAGCTCCTCCACTGTGTTATATTTACAGCTTGTGTTTTCATGTTGTCTGTGGAACATGGGCCCGGCCACTGTACTCCCTGCCTCTACATCCTCCGTGTGTTGACAGGGGGTTTAATGTGAATATGCACTACTGGACTGTACACTGTACGCAGGTCATTCACTCGTAAGGGCCACAGTGGTACTGCGTACAATTACTGTCTGTGTCACTGCTTGATTTTATCTGTGTGTGTGTGTGTCTGTGTGTGTGTCTGTGTGTGTGTGTGTGTGTGTGTGTGTCTGTGTGTCTGTGTGTGTGTGTGGCGGCCCACCTCTCTGACACTCTGTGCCTACAGTCGGTCGGATGAGTCAGCCATGACCTGTTGCTCATAGGCTCCACCGGCAGCGCCTGACACCGTGTGTTGTTACCAAGGTTACCGCGGAGCCGGTGGTCTCTCTGCTGCAGGGATATGCGTGTTTCTGTCACTGAACCGTGTGATGCCGAGAGGGAGCGGAAGGAGAGGTGTGCGGACCCGTCAGCAAGACGCTGCGTTAAGTCCCTCACGCCCCCGGTCCTTCCCACCAGTCTTTTTGAACAGTCGCCAGATGGTTGTTCAGACCGTTCAGATAGGCCGTTTGTTTTGGATTCAAATGCGTTTCTGTGCTCGATTGAGCTTGTCTGGTGCAAGTTACATTACGTTACATTAGTTGTTCAGCTGACGCTTTTATCCGAAGTGACTTTCATTAAGCAGGGGACAATCCCTCCTGGAGCAATGTGGGGTTAAGGGCCTTGCTCACAGGCCCAACATCTGTACAGATCTTATCACGGCTACACATGGAGTGACAGTGGCTCAGGCGGTAAGAGCAGTTGTCTGGCAGTCGGAGGGTTGCCGGTTCCACCCTGGGTATGTTGAAGTGTCCCTGAGCAAGACACCTAACCCCCAAATGCCCTTGATGAGTTGGTTGGTGTGCAGCCAGTCGCCCTTGGTGTCTGAGTGTGTGTATGAATAGGTGAATGAGAAGCATCAATTGTATAGCCCTTGGATAAAGGCGCTATACAAATGCCAGCCATTTACCATTTACCATAGCCATTTACACTGGGGCTTGAACCTCCAACATTCTAGGTCCCAGTCATGTACCTTAACCACTAGGCTGAGTACCAGAAGGTAGAGTTCACACTTTTTCTGTGAGTATTTAATAGGTTCCAATACACAAGCTCAGTTAAGCGTAGAAAAGGATTTGAATCCGAAACAATTAGGTATTTGACCCAGGTCTGATTGCGTCCCTGTTAATCTATTCTACCCTCAATTCTGTGGTTTCTGCTGCAGGTGGATGTGTTTTGGAGGGTTTGGGAAATGATTGCCTCCCTGTTAATCTATTCTACCCTCAATTCTGTGGTTTCTGCTGCAGGTGGATGTGTTTTGGAGGGTTTGGGAAATGAATAGCTTTGAATAACGTGCCGTGCTGGTTATGTGGAACGCTGTGTGTGGCACCACTATCAGGTCCTTACAAAGCTGCAGGATGTTTACTGGGTGAAGCCGTGTGTTGGGAGAGATGAAAGAACTGGTTTGAGGAGCAGGTTTACTACCAGGCAAATATTCTTGTAGCATTTGATGGACTCTGGTTTGTGAACAAGCAGCCCCTTTGATAAGCACACAAACATGTTCTTTTGAAGACGTCTGTTCTTTGATCGCAGCCTTTCCTTCGGTTGATCTTAGAAGCTCACTATGAACTTGGAACACCTGTTTGGGCAATAGCCAAACTCCGCTCCCCTACCCCACCCCTACCTCCCACCCCAACCCATATATGTGCACCCACCTCCAAGTATTTCATTAGGCACCTATCGAGTGCACCGCTTTCTACGAATGACACAACAAAGATGGCCGCTCCACCTTTCAGTTCTTCCGGCTGCTTCAGAACTTCACTATATTTTCCGATGCGTTCCAGTTCCATTAAAGTCAGCATGTGCATCCACTTACCAGTGTTTTATTATGCACCTGTGAAGTGCACCGCTTGCTAGGAAGGACACGACAAAGATGGCCGTCGTAGCGAGCTGCTGCTGGCACTGATGATCCCTCCCCATTATGGCTGGGCGCCTTCACCGACCCAGGTCTGACAGAATAACGTTTGATGCGATTCCTGTTGAGTTTTGGGAGCTTTTCCTCTTTGTTCTTCTCGCTGCCGTGGCTTCTGTCCTCCCCTCCTGTTAAATCTGAATTTTCGAACTCGGCGAACTTCAAACGGAGGTCATCCCAACCTCTTTTGTGGAGTTAGCGTGAAGAATTCCACTTCATGCTAATGAGCGCTAATTGGGCTTTATTAGATTCGGGGTCCTGATGAAATTTGGATCTGCGATTGCGGCTTGAGGCTTTGTGAGGATAACGTGTTTTTATGCTGCTCCTGTGGAGCAGGGGAAACCGATTGTAATTACTAAATCCTTCTTTTATTATTCTATTACTATTATAACTTGGCCAAGCATTGGTCACTTTTCGTCCATTTCGGCACACAGGCCAGGTGTAACCTGGATTAAAGAAATGGTAAATGGTTGGCATTTATATAGCGCCTTTATCCAAAGCGCTGTACAATTGATGCTTCTCATTCACCCATTCATACGCACACTCACACACCGACGGCGATTGGCTGCCATGCAAGGCGCCGACCAGCTCGTCAGGAGCATTTGGGGTTTAGGTGTCTTGCTCAGGGACACTTCGACACCGCCCGGGCGGGGGATCGAACCGGCAACCCTCCGACTGCCAGACACCTGCTCTTACTGCCTGAGCCATGTCGCCCCTACGCCCCTAAACGGCTTGAGTTGGCCGTTAGGTAGCACTATAACAAGGTCACAAATCAAATGACATTATTAGGCCATAATGTGGTCGATAGGTTGACCAGTCACCCTTGTCACTCCATTACCCCCACAGTGGGATAACACATTCATTGTTTCAATACCTTTATGGGCAAGAATTTTCCACTCAACCAACAAGGTCCACCAGTTGGCCATTTTCTGCATTGTAGTGCAACCTGGCTCATTACTGCCAATGGTGCTTGATATAAAACAATTCTCAGGTGTAGTTATTAATTATTAGGACTTTTGTTGACTATAAACTACATTGGAAAATGTATTTTCATGTGGTCTTATTCAGTATGACCATGCAGAAATCTGTGTACCTGCTCACCTGCATGGTGTCATTATGAATACGGATCACATTGGGCGAAACATTGGCTCAGGCGTTAAGAGCAGTCTTCTGGCAGTCGGAGGGTTGCCAGTTCGATCCCACCCTAGGTGTGTCAAAGAGTCCTTGAGCAAGTCACCTAACCCCCAATTGCTCCTGACGGAGCTGGTTGGTGCCTTGCATGGTATGAGTGTGTGCATGAATGGGTGAATGAGAAGCTTCGATTGTACGCCGCTTTGGATAAAGGCGCTATATAAATGCCAACCATTTACCGTTTACATGGCGCTGTGTTTGTGTTGTTGAAATCTGTTCTGTGAGTGATTCTGAGCATGTGGGATCTCCTGTGGCACTGCCCTCTGTACCAGCTCGCCAACCCCCCAAAACCAAGCCCCCGCATCTCAGAAATACGCTCTGAAATTAATTACCTGCCTGGGGGTGTTGTTGAGCAAAGGCCCCATCCCATCTGGAGCCCTGTGCCAAGGTTTGCGGTCCGTTTGATCGCTTGAAACGGACTTTTCCCCTTTGTTGCTCAGAGCCAAGATGTCGTCCGCCCTGCCCTCGGACTGAATGCAGTTTCACTATTTCCCCACCCACATCCACATGGTGTTGTCTGTGTCCACCGCTGCCTGTGGCTCTCATTGACTTTGGCAGCTGCAGAAACGGGCTTTTATCAGGCGAGGCTTATTCGTGGGCCGAGGGTCACATTATCCTTTTACAACGAAGCAGTCGACCCCGTGGCTGGCTGTATGAAATGTATCAGGCAAATCGCAATTAATTATTCATTCGGCCATTTCAATCCTTTCTGGTATTTTTTCATATCGTTTTTTTTCTTTTTTCCTCTCTCTTCTCTTTCCCCGTGTGCCTTTGTGTCCCTGTAATGCCTCTGTGGTAGAGACCCAGGGTTGCCCGTGGTTACCGTGGAGGGCCAGGGCCCTGTTCTGACAGTATCCAGAATGCCAGTTGCCCAGCCCTCTATGGCTTATATGGCAACTTTGAAATGCCTTCCTTGGGGAGGAACTTTGTTCTCACTAGAACACAGAAACACAGAAACACAGCAATACCCACTTTTGATATATATATTTTTTTTGTCTCCACTTCTTTTTGTACCCCCACCCTGGTTTTGGGGGGGGACCTGCTGTACCTCGACTCCCAGGGCTCTCAGATGTCTCTGATTAGTGGTGCTGCCCTGGGCGTTGGAGGAGCCGTGTAACGACAGCGAGAGAACTGCAGTTTCTCTCGTAAACATGGCGCTGCTTTGTTCTACAGCAGACCCGGAACCCCTCCCAGGATGTGTGCTGGCCCCTGGCCCCTGGCCCCTGCCTGTTGTCTCCTCCACGTCGGCTTTCTTGTGGTGTGTAACAACAAAAAAAAAAAAAACCCCTTTTAAAATGTTTTTTCATCCGTTCTTACAGAATCCGCTTCTTAGAGGGCGGTTTGTTTTTCTTTTCCTTCCTCGATTGCTCCAACTGGGGTTTTTCCCCCAGTTTTCCCATCTCAGTTTGTCTGTAAAGCGTATGTAGCAGCCTGTAGCGTAGTGGTTAAGGTAAATCACTGGGACCTGCAAGGTCGGTGGTTCTAATCCCGGTGTAGCCACAATAAGATCCGCACAGCCGTTGGGCCCTTGAGCAAGGCCCTTAACCCTGCATTGCTCCAGGGGAGGATTGTCTCCTGCTTAGTCTAATCAACTGTACGTCGCTCTGGATAAGAGCGTCTGCCAAATGCCAATAATGTAACGTAATGTATTTGTGATGCCGTCCCTGTAAAACATTGCCTTCTTCCCCACGCCGTATTTTGTTTCGGTTCCACGTGATGTCACTTCCTGTGTGTACTACCGGCATAAGGACTTCATGTAGGCCTACGCGGTTTGGACTTGTTAGTTGCAAACATACTAAAGTTTTGTCACTTGCACGGCTTGCTTCTCCAGACATGGATTAACCCCAGTCCTAGACTAGAAACCTTTTTTCAGTGGAGGTCTTCATTGACTTTCCTTTTAGTCTCGGACTAGACTTAATCCATGTCTGGGGAACGGCCCACGTTCATCAGTGAAGCCTTGATTTTGTCTCTGAAGACGCTGTGTATGTTGAAGCATTAGTCCGTTCGCAGTAAAAGCTGAAAATCTATACTCTCCAGACTGATTCCATTATCTACCATAAAGGTAAAGTTTATCTAAAGCAAGAAACGTCCTCCACATTGTGACTTTGCACTCTTTCGTTCAAAGGAAAACACTGAGGCTCTTATAGGGCTGGTTTGTATGCAGAGAGCAACTAGGGACATGTTGGTTTACCCCCCACAAAAGATGGATTAGCTTGTCTTTCTTTGTATTGTCCCCTGCCCTAAATACAAAGGCTAAATGACTCCGCACTCAACAAAGCTCCAGTTCTAATCTGATTTTAATAACAAAGTCTCCATTTTCCACCGTCTCCTCACACTTGTAAGGGGATTACCCTAAACGGCACCCCGGTCTCCTGCACAGGCACAGATACATTGTGCAGCACTTATCTACAGCACACTGAGTTTATATTCACACGGAGGGTCTGTTAACAGATAACCACATATTTAGCTAACCAGTAATTTAATGGATGAGCAAATTATGCATGTTTTTAAAAAGAAAATCAATTTCCCTTTCTGAGTTTTTATAAGCTAAAAACTGCTGCGAGTCCCTGAAGGTAGCTGCCAAGAGACCTCATTAACTTCAGCATTTTTAACATAAAATACATAAAAAAAGACATTAAATTAATTTTCTGCTAAACCCACAACTAAGAATTTCTCAGCTCTGCTGCCGGTGTACCAGACGATTGCTGAAAGACAGATTGTTGTGAATTATGTTTTTAGTTAATTATATTGTGAAGTAATGAGGAACTCTTTTATTTGTTGGATGTTACCCAGATACGCAGTTACACAGTGAGACGGGTGAACTGAAAGCGCTTCATTGCCGTTTGAAGATTCAAATCTGCGTTCGGTGTGTCCGTTTTTGCACTGTGCGTTGTTGAATAGTCTAGATATGTGTGGTGCTGTCAGTATTAGGCCTAGTCTTTCTTCAACATCATGTGAATTCTTCTGCTTCCATTGTGCTGGGCTCTGTTCTTCCTCTGTGGTGTCTGTGCTGGGCTCTGTTCTTCCTCTGTGGTGTCTGTGCTGGGCTCTGTTCTTCCTCTGTGGTGTCTGCTGGGCTCTGTTCTTCCTCTGTGGTGTCCGTGCTGGGCTCTGTTCTTCCTCTGTGGTGTCCGTGCTGGGCTCTGTTCTTCCTCTGTGGTGTCCGTGCTGGGCTCTGTTCTTCCTCTGTGGTGTCTGTGCTGGGCTCTGTTCTTCCTCTGTGGTGTCTGTGCTGGGCTCTGTTCTTCCTCTGTGGTGTCTGTGCTGGGCTCTGTTCTTCCTCTGTGGTGTCTGTGCTGGGCTCTGTTCTTCCTCTGTGGTGTCTGTGCTGGGCTCTGTTCTTCCTCTGTGGTGTCTGCTGGGCTCTGTTCTTCCTCTGTGGTGTCTGTGCTGGGCTCTGTTCTTCCTCTGTGGTGTCTGTGCTGGGCTCTGTTCTTCCTCTGTGGTGTCTGGCTCGGTTGCACTGGCTGCGTGCGAGCGGCTGCCCTTGGCTTGGTGCACAGTCTGTGTAGGCCAGACACCTGTAATGAGCTGGATCTGGGAGGACCGTGCCATTTTCAGAAGAAAGAGAGAGAAAAACTGAGACTGAGAGACAGGGAGGCAGAGAAAGAGAGAGAAACAGACTGAGAGATAGAGAGAAACAGACTGAGAGACAGAGACTGAGCGACAGGGAGTCAGAGAAAGAGAGAGAAAGGTAAAGAAGGACAGGAAAAGGGAGAGCGTTTGAAACGGTGAGAGAAACAGACCGAGTGAGATAGGGAGGGAGAGATTGAGCTAGAGATTCAGAGGACGGATGAGTGAGAGTGAGTGAGAGACAGTGAGATGAAAGGCAGAGAGATTGAAAGAGGTAGAGAGAGGTCGAGAGAGAGGTAGAGAGATTTACAGCAGTCTGTTCCTCCAGCAGCAGTGTGTATTGAATGGCACTGCCCTGCTGTAGTGCTGCGCAACATTTTATTACATTACTGCAGGCTCTGCTTATTCTGAGAACAATGTACACCACACACATATATACACACAGATCTACATGCACATATACACACACATCTATACACACATCTATACATCTACACACACACACACACACACACACGCATCTATATACACACATCTACACACACATCTACGCACACATCTACACACACACACACACACATCTATACACACATCTATATACACACATCTATATACACACATCTACGCACACATCTACCAGGAGCCGGATCGGGAACCCCGGATGGAGCGCGGTGTGAGAAGGTGTCCTGAAGCGGCTCCAGACAGTCTCTCAGCTCGCTGCTCACCCCCGTTTTTCCTGGTCCCCCCACGCCCCCCGTCTTAATCCAGAGACCCTCTGCTGGCCTGTCACCCTGCCCAGTGCGACGGCCGTCCCCTCGCCCCCTCGCCCCCTCCTCGCCTCCTCCCGGTCCCCCCACGCCCCCCGTCTTAATCCAGAGACCCTCTGCGGGCCTGTCACCCTGCCCAGTGCGACGGCCGACCCCTCGCCCCCTCGCCCCGTCCTCGCCTCCTCCCGGCACCTCCCAGCGCCGCGGTAACCGCGAGAGGTCGTGCAGGGGTCACGACCCCTGCTTGTAGTTTATTAATTGTGTGATGTCGCGCTCCATTGAGTAGCAGATGGGAAAGGCCTGTTCTGTTCAGAGGCCAGAAATCATCTTTAACGGGGGGTTTGCATGCAGGGCCTGGCGGCCCACAACACAGCACCTGTCAAGTGTTTCAGAGCGTCCACTCTCTCTCTCTCTCTCTCTCCCTCTCCCTCTCTCCCTCTCTCCCTTCCTCTCTCTCCCTCTCTCTCCCTCTCTCCCTCTCCCCCCCTCTCCCCCTCTCCCTCTCTCTCCCTTCCTCTCCCTTCCTCTCTCTCCCTCTCTCCCTCTCCCTCTCCCTCTCCCCCCCTCTCCCCCTCTCCCTCTCTTTCCCTTCCTCTCCCTTCCTCTCTCTCCCTCTCTCCCTCTCTCTCCGTCTCCCTCTCTCCCTCTCTCCCTCTCTCCCTTCCTCTCTCTCCCTCTCCCTTCCTCTCTCTCCCTCTCCCTCTCCCCCTTCCTCTCTCTCTCTCTCCCCCTCTCCCTCTCTCTCTCCCTCTCTCCCTCCCCTCTTTTCATCCGGGTCTGATTTAACGCTCCCAGGCTCATTAAGATTTTACTACCCCCCCCCCCCCCCCCCCACGACGTACTCCCGATTCCTCCCCTCTAAATCTCTCTCCTCGCTGACGTTTAATTTGTTTCATTCAAAAAGTGCTTTTGATTTAACCGCTAAGTTAGAGGATCACGTACTTCGGGCTGGTGGTTTTGTGCTCGACCGTTTTTGATCTGTTCTTTGTGCTGCTGTATTTTCTACCTCGTCCCAGCATTTCGGGAACTGGCCCACATCGGAATGATCAGCGAAAATTGATTACTTAACTGCTTTGCGACTGACGTGTTTTTATACCCATTGGAGTGTTTTCTGTCGTCAGGGCTGGTGGGTTTTTATCCAGGCCTTGATTCAGGAATTAATACTTTGTGAGCATATGAAGCTAGCATAGAGTAGCTTGGTAGAGGATTCTGGGATATGTGAGAAGGGAGAGCCAGGCAGGACTTTGTTGTGTGCTGCATAGGGCATTAAGAGCAGTGCTGCATAGGGCATTAAGAGCAGTCCTGCTGTTTCGTAAACACGCAGTCCCAACTACAATGAGAAAACCCATTTAAATTTCACACATCTTTTGAAAACGATCATATTTACTGAACTTGGTGTGGCAATGGAAGTTACGTATGTTACTATAGCAGTGAAAACTTCTCATACCTGTAATATCAGGAGTATGTTTCCTGTAATATCATCTGTGGACAGAGAGGATGAACTGTAAGGCGGAACTGAATGTCTGGAGAGTCTAGGACTGCTTCATTTGCATTTTAGATTGACACTTGTGGCATTTAGCTGAGGCCCGTATCCAGAGTGACTTACAACGTGTGGAGCCAAAGAAAGGCCGGGATTCATAAATCACCCACATCGCAAGGAGAAGGGCAATGGTCAGACCGTATCAAGCCTGCAATAGGTCATCCTTTTCACTGGAATTTCCAACTTACAAATCATAAATCTGAGTCGTAAAAGTAAAAAAAATAAAAAAGCCAACTTATCCAATCCTGGTGACAGGAGTTCAGCCAATTTCTTCACTGCACTGCTGTTTTACAACACTGGTGTCCACTTGTTCCCTCCTATGTAGTAATAATAATAGTAATAATAATAATGAGTTATTTAGCTGACTTACAGTTGATTAGACTAAGCAGGAGACAATCTCCCCTGGAGCAATGCGTGCCTGGGACTGACTTCGCGCGACGTTTTCCATATATACCCCGGAGAATGTCTGGGATGACGGGTCTGTTGTCTCTATGGTAACGAGAGGCCTCACAGCTGATGTTTACATTTTTGAAAACAAGGCAGAGCCCGGCGTAGCCTATCCGAGACAATGAATTTCAGTGTTCTGTCTGGCTGTCCAATCAGCGCTGTGCGACAGAGTATGACCGTCGACGCTGAGAAAAACTGTTGTAAATGGTAAATGGTGGTTTATATAGCACCTTTATCCAAAGCGCTGTACAATTGAAGCTTCTCATTCACCCATTCACACACGCACTCGCACACCGACGGCGATTGGCTGCCGTGCAAGGCGCCGACCAGCTCGTCAGGAGCATTTGGGGGTCAGGTGTCTTGCTCAGGGACACTTCCACACACCCGGGGCGGGAATCGAACCGGCAACCCTCCGACTGCCAGAGGATGCTCTTGTTCGGCGCCTTTTCAGTTGAAAACGCGCGGTTTCTGCCGTAAATCAGGCCTGGCTGCTGAGGTGAGCGGTCACGCGGAGGTCACGGGCGAGGGACACGGATCTGCTCAGCCTCCTGTTATTCATATTCACGGCCCAGATTTAGAGGAGCTCGGCTGATAAGTGACGTTTTTACTGTCCCTGAAATTAAAGACGACGGCTTTGGCGTTGAAATGATTAACACACGTTACGTGTGTGTGTGGGGGTGTGTGTGTGTGTGTGTGGGGGTGTGTGTGTGTGTGTGTGTGAGTGTGTGTGTGTGTGTGTGTGTGTGTGTGAGTGTGTGTGTGGGGGTGTGTGTGTGTGTGTGTGTGTGGGGATGTGTGTGGGGATGTGTGTGTGTGTGTGTGTGTGTGTGTGAGTGTGTGAGTGTGTGAGTGTGTGAGTGTGTGAGTGTGTGAGTGTGTGAGTGTGTGTGTGTGTGGGGGTGTGTGTGTGTGTGTGTGTGAGTGTGTGTGTGTGTGTGTGTGTGTGTGAGTGTGTGTGTGGGGGTGTGTGTGTGTGTGTGTGTGTGGGGATGTGTGTGGGGATGTGTGTGTGTGTGTGTGTGTGTGTGTGTGTGTGAGTGTGTGAGTGTGTGAGTGTGTGAGTGTGTGAGTGTGTGAGTGTGTGAGTGTGTGTGTGTGTGTGTGTGTGTGCGTGCGCAGGGAGACATTCTGTCCTGGAAGGCACAGGGCGCTCTTCTCCTGAAGGTTACCCTGCAGGTACACGGTGTTCTCTGGTGTTCTCTGGTGTTCTCTGGTGTTCCCTGGTGTTCTCTGGTGTTCTCTGGTGTTCCCGGCTCTCGGATCAGATTATCCTGCGTCGTTCTGCATGTACATAACCGCGCGTCAGTTCTCTCATCACTGGGGGGGCTTCCTGTTACTGACGTATAAGTGTCACAGCGAATGTAGCGCCTTGACCTTGTTGCTGGCAGGTGCGTTTACTCCACACAGCATATGTGCACAGCACTGCTCCTAGGTAACTAGGATGGGTCAAATACAGAGGACAAATTAACCCACAGGGTTCAATAAAGTATATCTTATCTTATCTTATCTTATCTTATCTTATATCAGCTCATAGTAGAGAACGTCTGCCTGGTACATTTGATCGGAGGTTTTTCAGTGCAGTCGGTGCGACAGTACTTATTGATGGCAGCATCTTGCATATCCCTGGTCCCTGACAGTCGCCAGTTAATGAGGAAGCCTGCTGAATTATGTTGTGGAAAGGCAAGGTCAAACCCTTTGATTTTAAACTCCGGCAAACGGCAGATTGTTCCACCGGTATCTGCCGTGATTCTTGGATCGTTACCCATTCCCTGTGCTACCAAGGCGAGTAACTTGTTAGACACCCACAATCATTCATTAATTAATTAATTCATCCCAAACAACACCACCTCTACCACCTCTACCCATCTCATGATGTCCCCCCCCCCCCCCCCCCAAAAAAAATATTGTTTATTTACAGACGAGGCACGTCGACCACACACACTGTACCATGTTGCCTAGCGACGGCCCGGGTTACATAAACACCCGGCTCTGACACACGCAGACAGCTCCCCGGCCCTCCGTGCCGCTCTGCGTATTCAGACGGGTTGCGATGCCCTCAGCGTTTTTTCTCTGTCAAGTTCTGTTTAGAGTGCGGCTTATTCCTGTGACACTTTATTTTGAGAGTTGTCATTTCTGTGTTCTTGGCTGGAGGCAGTGCGTTGTGAGGGTGGGTTAGCGTTAGCGTTAGCGTCTGCTCTCCAGATCCTCACCAGGGCAATGTGGCCTCAGACATTCTTCGAAGAGCGAGCCAAGTTTTTTTTTTTTACTTCTTGCATTTTTTAAAAGCTGTGTATAAGTTTTGAGTTCTGTTCATGTAATGTTTTTCTCTTTGAGGACACTGAAAATAGATTTCTGCGTTGAAAGACAGGCATTTACTGTATAGACTATTTTTAACTCTAATTATTGCTTTTACCAGCAACTAATAGTCCGAATGTATTAAGTGTCACTCAAAATGCAGAGCTTTGTGCATAGTTTTTCTTGGCTTGAGAAAATATCTTTTTTAATGAATGCTAAATAATTAAAATTCCTGCTGTACGTACGTCTGGCGTTGTCACATTCTTTCAGTCGTGCCAGATGACCTTCTAAGGATCCATCCATCCATCCATCCATCCATCCGCTTATCCTGAACAGGGTCGCAGGGGGCTGGAGCCTATCCCAGCATACATTGGGCGAAAAGGCAGGAATACACCCTGGACAGGTCGCCAGTCCATCGCAGGGCACACACACCATTCAGTCACACACTCATACCCACGGGCAATTTAGACTCTCCAATCAGCCTAACGTGCATGTCTTGGACTGTGGGAGGAACCCGGAGGAAACCCACGCAGACACGGGGAGAACATGCAAACTCCGCACAGAGAGGCCCCGGCCGACCGGGATTCGTACCCAGGACCTCCTTGCTGTGAGGCGACAGTGCTACCCACTGCACCATCCGTGCCGCCCTTCTAAGGATGTGTCTATAAAATATTTTATTAAATATTTCATCCAAGTGCAAAAATGGAGAATTATTTTATGCAGACGTTGTTCAACAGGACCCACGGAACGCACGCTACCCACATGCGTGCGTCGCCACGGCAACATGCGCACACGCAAGACCCCGCTCGTGAAGCAGTCCGTTAACCTGGCGGTGTCTGCGCTTAGTTGCACTCTGTTCTTGTTCTTGGGATTTCGCCCC
>NC_083775.1:7915425-7925425 GCF_963514075.1 Conger conger | reverse complement strand
ATCACGGTCCGGAGCTCGAGACGATGCGGCTTGAAGATGACGTCGATCTCGTTCTGACCCCCAGGGGGCAGGGTTGTAGCAGTGTGGAAAACGTGGGAGAATTAGCCACCAAAGTGGGAGAAAATGGGAAACGATCAGGAACAAAAGAAATGAGTCAACCTTGGAATTGCAATCAGCTATCGAATAACAGAGATATAAAACATTTTTTTTTAAATGAATATAAGAGCTAAAAATGCAGGGTGGGCGGTGCTGAGGACCAAGGAGGAGATGTATTTGTAAAACACAGGTCTACAGCAAGGCTGAAAATCCTGCAAAGTGCAAAATGTTTTTATTTCAGAATAAACATTATTTATTCCTACATCCTCAGATTCTGCGAATAACTACAGCACAGTATGGTGGGTGTACCGCCTTTTTATGGACCTCCAGAACTGTACAACCATCCCGGCTATTTATTCTGCGTTCAGCCCAGGAAATGAATTATAAATAAAATCCTGGCTCTGCACATTTTCGGCTCATAAAGGCTCTGTTTTTGTGAGACAGTAGACAGGGCTACGCTTTGACCAGCCTGGAAAGACCCGTTTTCAGGGCGAAAAAAAAATAAAAATGAAGAAAGAAGCATTTTTTTTGGGGGGGGCGCTTTGATCTCGACCGTTTCCAAGGCGACCGAGCTTTTACCGAATCACGGGGCGGGCGTTGAAGAGTCGGTCGGACGTTTTTGTCGGTTGGAGACGCCACCGCGCTATTCAGCCGGGCTCACGCTCTACCCGTTCCTCCGCGGAGGACTGGGATACAGCTGACGGCTCCGTGGCAGAGAGCTCGCTCTCCAGCAGGATGAAATAACGAGGTCTGGCAGACGGCGGGTTTTTAAATCCGCGCTACAAAGCTACGGGTACGAGTCACGTCCCGCTGCGGCTCTGACAGCCCCGGTAAAGCCGGCTTTAGAGGCTGCGGCGAACGGAGTTACGTTCGGCGGGCGCTGCCGCAAGCGCCGGTGGAAACGGCTTCACTTCGGTGCAGCGGAGAGCCACGGTACTTAGAAACCGTACGTTAGGTTTGTATTCAGGAACGCGCAAAATGAGAAATGGGTGAAATATCTTTACCAGAGATGATCAAATCAAGTCCAAACCCGGCCCTTAAATCCAAAGCCGGCCCTGGTTTTCTTTTCTTCCCCCAAGGTAATTTATTGAACAGTTGCTGCTGCTGATTGGCCAGTCTTCACACCTGATGCCCAGATAAAGGGAGGTTGGAAGACCGCACCCTGATTTGTTATTTGTTAAATTAGCAGTTCGTCAGTGATTATTGCAGAATTATGATGTAGTAGTAGTTATTTATTTTGGTCCTTATCAACAATTTTTTCAGAATGAATGCACATAGAAATAATGAATAACAATATTGACCGAAAACGTGTCTATTGCACCTACCCCTTTTTACATAACATATTCACATATTCAACCCTTTGACTACTAGGTTTTAGTCTATACAAAAACCAAAACAGAATAGAGACAAAAACAAAACTTCAAAACGTTTCCTACAATAATAATCATACCTCAGTTATATACTTTTAACACGTTATTTTTAAACTTTTTTTTTAAATTGCAAAGTGTACTTCAAATTTTTAATTCCTTGTCAAAAATATTCCACAAATTAATCCCTTTCACAGATATTCATCTAGTCGATGTCATATACTGAATGTCAGCCAAAAATACAAAGTTTAAAAGAAGATTGTTCTCTTTTATATGGACTATTTTATTCTAATTTTATTGGGTTTCATTATCATATGGTCAAGTGCCATATGGACAAGTGGCACAATCCTGCACATGCCCATGTAGTATAGTAAATAATAACGTAATATAATACAATAATAATAATAGTATTGTATTACCCATTTACATATCATGAATTCAAATGTAGTCGGCTCAATTTACTGTTATTGTTGTCCATGAGAGAATATTTCCTGATTTTTAAGGCTGAGTTTACTGTGTATGCGCGTCTGTGCGTGTGCATGTGTGTGTGCGTGTGTATATGTATATATATGTGTGTGTGTGTGTGTGTATACGTGCCTGTGTGTATATGTGCGTGCGTCCATGTGCGTGTCTGTGCGTGTGCACGTCTGTGTGTCGTGTGTCTGTGTGTACGTATGTGTGCGCGCGTGATGGATATGTCAGTAACGTTTACGATCTGTCCATCCGTCTGCTCTCTCCCCAGATCTCCCCGTAGCCGCGAGCGGACTGGTGCAGCCATGTTCAGGAACAGCTTGAAGATGTTGCTTACCGGCGGCAAGTCCAACCGCAAGAACCGCAACAGCGGTAAGTGGGCACTGCCTCGGTCGGCGGACGTGCCGTCTGCGAGGTGACCTCGTTCACCCGCGTGACCGGTCACGGCGAACACCCGTCACCCGGGAAACCGTAGAAATCACACCGACCTTGAGGGGGTCCCTTGGGTCTGTTGCGGACAGATGTTCGCGCAGATGGGGCTGGTGGTGTATGTGTGTGGGGGGGGGGAGTGATGCATCTGCTTACCACAAACAAGCCCAAGGCTGTGGACCTAACAACTTGCAACGCACTTAGCTCGCATGGCTAGCAGTGTACAGCAGTATAATGGCTCGTAGTGTAGCACAATGGCTAGCAGTGTGTCCCAATGTTTAGCAATAAGTAAACAGTGGTTTATTTTAGCCAAACGGGGCTCTCGGAAGCCAGCGGTGCCAGCGTGAAAGAGACACCCGCGGGCTGGGTGACGCTGCGGACGTCCTCCTCAGAGTGGAGCGTGCCAGGAAGCAGCGGGAAGAGGTGTGAAGCACGCGGCGTTCCAGTCACGCGCTGGCAGGATATTTTTACTCTCTGTGCGCTCTCCACCTTCGCCGCGGCCCGTTAATACTCCCACAGGCAGCCAGCTGCTGGGCGATCGCAACACATTATCGTTATCGCTCTGCGGTATCGTTAGCGCTCCGCGGTATCGTTAGCGCTCCGCGGTATCGTTATCGCTCTGCGGTATCGTTAGCGCACCACGGTATCGTTAGCACACCACGGTATCGCTCCACATTATCGTTATCGCTCCACGGTATCGTTAGCGCACCACGGTATCGTTAGCGCACCACGGTATCGCTCCACAGTATCGTTAGCGCACCACGGTATCGTTAGCGCACCACGGTATCGTTAGCGCACCACGGTATCGCTCCACAATATCGTTAGCGCACCACGGTATCGTTAGCGCACCACGGTATCGCTCCACGGTATCGTTAGCGCACCACGGTATCGTTAGCGCACCACGGTATCGTTAGCGCACCACGGTATCGCTCCACATTATCGTTATTGCTCCACGGTATCGTTAGCGCTCCACGGTATCGTTAGCGCACCACGGTATCGTTAGCGCACCACGGTATCGTTAGCGCACCACGGTATCGCTCCACGGTATCGTTAGCGCACCACGGTATCGTTAGCGCACCACGGTATCGTTAGCGCACCACGGTATCGTTAGCGCACCACGGTATCGCTCCACGGTATCGTTAGCGCTCCACGGTATCGTTAGCGCTCCACGGTATTGTTACCGCACCAAGGTATTGTTAGGGTGCCACGGTATCGCTCCATGGTATCATTAGTGCACCACTGTATCATTATTGCACTACGGTATCATTTCCCCTTTAAAACATCTTCTGCTGTTTTTAGATTTTTTCCCCTCAATCGAATATAGTTCAGTTAGTTTATGAATTACTGAAATTCTCTGTGAAAACTTTACTTTTAAGGTGGTGAAAAAATGATTCATGTTTAAACCTTTGAGGTAGGAATTCTTGTGATGTTAACTGAACATTGAAATGGTAATGCAAGGATGGCTACTGATTTTTGGTTCTTTTGGATAAAACCTTCCAAAAAACTTACTTTTCACAGGGCTGAGTTATTAAGGGAAATTTTTCTTGGATCCACATCAGTCTATCAGGGGTTAAAGCCAGAGAGTGTGCCGTATGAATGTATCCTCTCTGTCTCTGAGAGAGTGTGCTATATGAGTGTCTCTGTCTCTGTGAGAGTGTGCCTTACGAGTGTCTCTGTCTCTGTGAGAGTGTGCTATACGAGTGTCTCTGTCTGTGAGAGTGTGCAGTATGAGTGTCTCTGTCTCTGTGAGAGTGTGCCGTATGAGTGTCTCTGTCTCTGTGAGAGTGTGCTATACGAGTGTCTCTGTCTCTGTGAGAGTGTGCTATACGAGTGTCTCTGTCTGTGAGAGTGTGCAGTATGAGTGTCTCTGTCTCTGAGAGAGTGTGCTATACGAGTGTCTCTGTCTCTGTGAGAGTGTATCCTCTGTCTCTGTGAGAGTGTGCAGTATGAGTGTCTCTGTCTCTGAGAGAGTGTGCTATACGAGTGTCTCTGTCTCTGTGAGAGTGTGCCTTACGAGTGTCTCTGTCTCTGTGAGAGTGTGCTATACGAGTGTCTCTGTCTCTGTGAGAGTGTGCAATACGAGTGTCTCTGTCTCTGTGAGTGTGCAGTGTGAGTGTCTCTGTCTCTGTGAGAGTGTGCTATACGAGTGTCTCTGTCTCTGTGTGAGTGTGCTATACGAGTGTCTCTGTCTCTGTGAGAGTGTATCCTCTGTCTCTGTGAGAGTGTGCCTTACGAGTGTCTCTGTCTCTGTGAGAGTGTGCTATACGAGTGTCTCTGTCTCTGTGAGAGTGTGCTATACGAGTGTCTCTGTCTCTGTGAGAGTGTGCTATACGAGTGTCTCTGTCTGTGAGAGTGTGCAGTATGAGTGTCTCTGTCTCTGAGAGAGTGTGCTATACGAGTGTCTCTGTCTCTGTGAGAGTGTATCCTCTGTCTCTGTGAGAGTGTGCAGTATGAGTGTCTCTGTCTCTGAGAGAGTGTGCTATACGAGTGTCTCTGTCTCTGTGAGAGTGTGCTGTATGAGTGTCTCTGTCTCTGTGAGAGTGTGCAATACGAGTGTCTCTGTCTCTGTGAGTGTGCAGTGTGAGTGTCTCTGTCTCTGTGAGAGTGTGCTATACGAGTGTCTCTGTCTCTGTGTGAGTGTGCTATACGAGTGTCTCTGTCTCTGTGAGAGTGTATCCTCTGTCTCTGTGAGAGTGTGCCTTACGAGTGTCTCTGTCTCTGTGAGAGTGTGCTATACGAGTGTCTCTGTCTCTGTGAGAGTGTGCTATACGAGTGTCTCTGTCTCTGAGAGAGTGTGCTATACGAGTGTCTCTGTCTCTGAGAGAGTGTGCTATACGAGTGTCTCTGTCTCTGCGAGAGTGTGCTATACGAGTGTCTCTGTCTCTGTGAGAGTGTGCAATACGAGTGTCTCTGTCTCTGTGAGAGTGTGCAATACGAGTGTCTCTGTCTCTGTGAGAGTGTGCTATACGAGTGTCTCTGTCTCTGTGAGAGTGTGCAATACGAGTGTCTCTGTCTCTGTGAGAGTGCCGTACGAGTGTACCCTCTCTGTCTCTGTGAGAGTGCGTCTTCAACAAGACCGCTTTTATAAAACTGCACCATGGGTAAAATCTCAGGATTGAAGTCATTTCTAAGAGCGTAACACGCTTCACAGTAAGCAGGCAGCGAGTCGGCTGTAAGATGAGGTGGCTTTACCACTGCCTTGTGTCAGTTCTCGTGAGTACGAGTGGCAACACGGGTTTGGCATTTTTTAAATTCGAGAGCGGGAGCCGTCCCTGATTTAACGAGCCGGTTCACAGTTGGACGGACGTTCTGTTCTGTTCTGCTCATGTTAGTCTTTGGGGGTTTTTCCCCCCGGGCTCCAGATGAAGGACGAGAATGTGGAGATTAAACGGCACACTGTTAATGTGGCTCTAGATCGGTGGGAGTGAATACAGGAGTACTTTATGCTAACACGGTGGTTAGAACGGTGGACATTGGTTCCAATCCCGTGTGCGGTTGTACCCTTCGGCAAACTGCCGTCTCCCTGCTGCCCTTGTGCCCTTGAATGGAGATGCTCTCTCCCTTCATTATAAATCCAGGAAATAAGAATAATCAATCCCAGGAATCCTGTCAGTTTGTTGCCGAATCTGGGCAGCTTAAGCGCTTTGACATTGTAAATGAGTGGTGAGTTCTTGTTGTGAAATAAATCTGTGCGGATCTCAGTCTCGCTGACGAACAGCCTTGTGACCTGTTGCTTTAACCATCGCTGCTGCCCCTAGAGGCAGAATGCTGAACTGCACCTTCACGTCAGCAACTGCTGCATTTCCACCCGTGAATGGTGAATGGTAAATGGCAGGTATTTATATAGCGCCTTTATCCAAAGCGCTGTACAATTGATGCTTCTCCATTCACCCATACCCATACACACACTCACACACCGACGGCGATTGCCTGCCATGCAAGGCGCCAACCAGCTCGTCAGGAGCATTTGGGGGTTAGGTGTCTTGCTCAGGGACACTTCGACACAGCCCGGTCGGGGGCTCGAACCGGCAACCCTCCGACTGCCAGACGACTGCTCTTACTGCCTGAGCCATGTCGCCCCATGAGCAATGTGACTGGACAGAAATGACACGTGCCACTTAATACAGCTCTGTGTTTTTGTGTGTTTATTTAACATTTAAAAACTGGGTGTGAACGGGGCTGTAATCCGTACTGCCTTGCAGAAACGGTGGTGATGGGGGGGGGGGGGGGGGCTGGGGGCGGTGGGAGGGGCCGCAGGAATGTGGCCCCCAGGAATGTGGCCCCCAGACCAGGCTTCACACCGGGTGAATGCGTAATGTCGGCCTGCACTCCGCACGTTTATGTGCCTTTATTTATGTGCCCGTCTCCTCCTCCTCTCCGCAGCGGCCACTGAGCACGCTCTCCTGTGCTTCTGCTGACCCAGCCAAATGAACTCCCGCAGAGACGGGTAATAAAAGCGTTTAATCTCATAATATGGCATCACGGCGTCCTAGCGCACGGCGCTTAGGGGCTCCCGGGTGTGGGCCCAGGCTGGGCTCCGTATGTCTCCGGTTCCAGTGCGATCGGACCTCTCCATCCTTCTCTCCGCGCTGCGGCAAAGCGGATCTGCTTTGAGCCGGTGTCCGGTGTGACCTGCTCCGGTGTTGATGCGTGTTCGTGGTGTGTGACCTGCTCCGGTGTTGATGCGTGTTCTTGGCGTGTGACCTGCTCCGGTGTTGATGCGGACGTGTTCGTGCTGTGTGACCTGCGCCGGTGTTGATGCGGACGTGTTCGTGCTGTGTGACCTGTGCCGGTGTTGATGCATGTTCGTGGTGTGTGACCTGCTCCGGTGTTGATGCGTGTTCTTGGCGTGTGACCTGCTCCGGTGTTGATGCGGACGTGTTCGTGGCGTGTGGGCACAGTGGAGTCCCGGTGCGGGGCGTGCGGTTATCTCCACGGGCGGCGATACCCGCGGGGTGTGTTCTCAGTCACATCACATTACATTATTGCCATTTGGCAGACGCTCTTATCCAGAGCGACATACAGTTGATTAGACTAAGCAGGAGACGATCCTCCCCTGGAGCAATGCAGGGTTAAGGGCCTTGCTCAAGGGCCCAACGGCCGTGCGGATCTTATTGTGGCCACACCGGGATTAGAACCACCGACCTTGCGGGTCCCAGTCATTTACCTTAACCACTACGCTACAGTGACCCGTGGGTTTATTAACCCCCCCCCAGGTGTGCGTCCGGTGTGAATTAAATCCGTGTTTCCGCTGAGCCGGCGGGAAGAGCGTCGTTCCCGTCAGGAAGCGCGGGATTGGATTTCTCCGGTTCCGGATCGGCGGCGCTTCCGTGAGGGGAATGGCGAAGCCCCGTTCCCGCGGCACTCAGCCCGGCCCGAGACACGGGACCAGAGGCGGCGCCTCTCTCTGCGCCCCTTTCTCCCGCCATTACGGCGGTAAACGCGTGAGATCATCATGAGCCTCGCGAACACAATATTGGACTCGGTTCAGGGCTGTTAGTTCTCCGTAGCGTTCTGCCAAGATGCAAATGGCACTCCCTGTGTGCCACCGTGAGTGCCTTTCGGGGGTTTACAACGGCTGAGTGGACCCGCATGCTGATGCCTCCTGAGCTCTGTCAGTGGTGAATGCCATTTATATATCACTTTTATCCAAAGCGCTTCGCGGTTGATGCCTCTTATTCACACACACTCACGATAGGCTGCCGTGCAAGGTACCAGCTTGTGGGATAGGTGCCTTGCTCAGGGACGCTTTGCTTTGACACCTAACCGGCAGCCATGCGCCTGCCAGATGACTGCCCTTACCGAACTAAAGTGTGTGCTTCTGTGGGGCCCTAGAACAGCTCAAACTGCCCTGATCTTAGTGACCCCGCCCCCCACCCAGGCCATAATTGCGGTTGTGATGGCCAAACTGGAGACAGTCAACTTTAGTTTGTGTGTGTGTGCGTGTGCATGTGCTTGCGTGCCTCCGTGTGTGTGTATGTCTGTGTGTGTGTGTGTGCGTTTATGTGCCCGTATGTGTATGAGCATGGTCATGTATGTGTGTGCGAGGGCGTGTGTGCATGTGTGTGTGTGCCCGTGTGTGTGTGTGCGTGTGTGAGTGTGAGTGTGAGTGTGAGTGTGAGTGTGAGTGTGAGTGTGAGTGTGTGTGTGTGCTCGTGTGTGTATGTCTGTGTGTGTGTGTGTGCGTTTATGTGCCCGTATGTGTATGAGCATGGTCATGTATGTGTGTGCGAGGGCGTGTGTGCATGTGTGTGCGTGTAGCACCCTTTTCTCCGTGGTGTTTGGTGCTAATGAGCAGCCCGTCACACTGAGCCTGTGTGGAGCCTGGCTCTCTGGCTCTGCAGGAGTAACGCACGCCGTGATGTCGCAGATTTTTGGGAGCTTGTGGCAGTTGCTGCTTTTGTCCTTCGCAAGTTTTGTGCTTAATGAGTTCCTGCTGCTCTTATTTCTGTACACATTGGTTTAGTTCCTGTCTGCTGGACACACTGGTGCCATCGGGACAGCTCCAATTAGAAAGCATTAGGAGGCAGGAAGCTTCAGGGGGGAAGGCCCCAGTTAAATCTTTAAAAAAAGAAAAGAAAAATGAAACACCAAAACCGTTTGGGATAAAAAATTTTAAAAAAGACCGAAACAGATAAGGTTTTGAGGTTTTTCTGTCCCGTTCATGAGTCAAAGCTAATTAAGCATTGTTATGTTGATGTTACAGAACATAAGAAATGCTGATTCATTTTTTTAAAAATGTACATTTTGTTGCTGAATTCATTAGAGATACTAATATTATTATTATTGTTGTAGATGAAGTGTTGACTCACAAAGATCTCGGTGTTCCACGGTTCAGTGATACGGTGCAATAATGGACCTCCTCTCTCACACCACTCCAGTGCTCTCTGGACTAACACACCGCTAAAACAGACCGTCTCCCTGGAGATCTGCTGAGCACTGTGCAGACTCGTTTGTTTGAGATGGAGAGAGAACTCTGAAGATGAACTCCTGGCTGAATCCCCACCAGAGGACTCCAGGGGGGGGTCCCGGTGGTCTTGTGGTTCTGAACCCACAAATTTACATAAGTGGGCCGCTGGTTTGCAGCCAAGTAGAACCCGTTTATTTTCATGTTCCTGCAAAAAAGGGGGAACAACAAACAAAACTATTTCCCCGGTGGTGTCTGGTACGGTGCCTTGTGTTTTACGTTTGGTACAGTTTTCTCTTTGACTATAAAGGGGATTTACTTGGGGCGTCTAACAATTGGACAGCGTGATCATGCAAATGGAGCCACAGGGTGAGATCTGCTGCGGTGGGCGATTACTCGGAGAAACTGGCTTTTCTGTAGGGTAGATTTGCGTTGTCACTCGGTAAGGAACAGGGGTTGAGGGATAATGGGAGGTTTGTTCCGCAGGTGTGTGTGTGTGTGTGTGAGAGAGTGTGAGAGTGTGAGAGTGTGTGAGTGTGTGTGTGTGGAATTGGGCCCCGGTTTTTTCGCTGAGCACGATTATAGGAAACCACAGTGCATTGTGGGAGTCCTCGGGGGGCCTACATTGGCTCAGGTGGTAACAGCGGTCGTCTGGCTGGAACCGGAGGGTTACTGGTTCCATAAATGGTTGGCATTTATATAGCGCCTTTATCCAAAGCACTGTACAATT
>NC_083775.1:7877925-7907925 GCF_963514075.1 Conger conger | reverse complement strand
CTGATTTATTTCTTGCTGCTGGTCTTGGCCAGGTCATTCTTGGAAAAAAGAGATTAGCAATTTCAGCGCGACCATCCTGGTTAAACAAAGGTTACATTACATTTTTCAAAAAATGTTTGAACTGTGTTGATGAATTTTAAGCCATCGTACATTTTCAGCCAGCGCGACCTGGCCGTGTTGTTGCTCTGCCCCGGGCACTGTGAGTCATCCTAATTATTAGGATGGGAAAATGTTTCAGTCGATACCCTGTGAATATAAAGAGGAGTATTTTTCAGAAACTAAGGAGGAGGAGCTCTGGTGGGATGCCACACTAGGAGTAACTGGACCCGGTATTGCATGCAGAGCACCGCTGTGGAGATGTGCTTTATGTAAATGGTGGCATTTATATAGCGCCTTTATCCAAAGCGCTGTACAATTGATGCTTCTCATTCACCCATTCATACACTCACTCACACACTGACGGCGATTGGCTGCCATGCAAGGCAGGAGCATTTAGGGGTTAGGTGTCTTGCTCGGGGACACTTCGACACAGCCCGGGCGGGGGATCGAACCGGCAACCCTCCGCCTGCCAGACGACTGCTCTTACCGCCTGAGCCAATGAGACGACTGCTCTTACTGCCTGAGCCAATGAGACGACTGCTCTTACCGCCTGAGCCAATGAGACGACTGCTCTTACTGCCTGAGCCAATGAGACGACTGCTCTTACCGCCTGAGCCAATGAGACGACTGCTCTTACCGCCTGAGCCATGTCATGTGCCTGTTCGCTCCCGGTGAGTGTGAGCCTCGATGTCGATGTAGCAGCGGCCTGTTAGCTCACGTTAGCGTGTCTCCGCCGTGACTTTTATATCCCGCCGAAACGTTGCGGCAGCGTTGTGCGGGTGTTCCGCCGATGTTCCGGTGCGGTCGCTCTCCTCCGTGGTTCGTGGTTACTGCCCGCCCCCCCCCCCCCCCTTCCTGCACCTGCTCGTGCTGACACGGGCGTGGTCAGAGGATTCATCACCGTGGCAACGCCGTTTATCAGCGCAGACTGAGCGGTACCTTGCCCCCCCCCCCCCACCCCACCCAACACCCCACCCCAGCCCTCATTCTGTCTAATTCATGCACTGCCTTGCTGGATGTTTGTGGAAGACATCGCATTACCTGACATTATAGTCATTTGGCAGACGCTCTTATCCAGAACGACGTACAATAAATTGCCGATCGTAACCAAGTGCTAGAGTGATCGCATAGATTAAAAACTTGAACCCTTGTCGAATAATCATATAACTGTCCGGGTGGCCATACCACTGTTGGAAGCTGGAACACCCTGAGTCGTAAAATAATTCAGCGCCAGTGCCCAGCGTACCCAGCGCATGCGGGGCTAGTTACAGTGAGGTGGGGAGGGTGCGGTCGGCTGCCGGGACGTTATGCCTGTAGTTCACCTGTGGGGAGGGTTCCGTTGTCTCCGTGGTAACAAGCTGCTGATGCTGTACACGCGTGAAAACATGGCGGCGCCGTCTCCTCTCCATGGCGACGGATTTCAGCGTTCCATCTGGCTGTCCAATCGACACTGCGCAACATAGTAAGACGTTGTCCGCGACATTTACATTCTGGATATGGGGTACGTGATTTCTGTGGTTTCTGACGTTTCTGTGGTTTTGGTTTGTGTGACGGGCAGCAAAATGGCTCCCTCTTCACTGTGCTTTGATGAGAGGTCAGCCTCAGACTCAGCCAGGGGTACAGTCAGCATGGGAGGGGATGAAAGGCACGGTTGCTGTTTGAAATGCCCTCTCTCTCTCTCTCTCTCTCTCTATCTCTCTCTCTCTCTCTCTATCTCTCTCTCTCTCTCTCTCTCTCTCTCTATCTCTCTCTCCCTCCCTCCCCCTCCCACTTTCTCTTTCTCTCTCTCTCTCTCTCCCTCCCACTTTCTCTTTCTCTCTCTCTCTCTGTAATGGTCTCTCTATTTCTGTGTGATGGTCTCTCTTTCTCTCTGTGATGGTCTCTCTCTCTCTCTCTCTCTCTGTGATGGTCTCTCTCTCTCTCTCTCTGTTATGGTCTCTCTCTCTCTTATTCCCTGTGATGGTCTCTCTTTCTCTGTGATGCTCTCTCTCTGTCTCTCTCTCTCTATCTCTCTATCTCTCCCTCTCTCTCCTCTGCTCCAATCTCCCATCCGGTCAACAGCATCAATGTGCTGAATAATTTAGTTCTGCTCAAGGGTCAGCGGGCAGGTGTGTCTGTGTCTGTGTCTGCATCTGTGTTTATGTTTTTATGTGTGTGTGTGTGTGTGTGTGTGTGTGTGTGTATGTCTATGTGTGTATGTATTTATGTGTGTGTGTGTGTGTATGTCTATGTGTGTATGTATTTATGTGTGTGTGTGTGTATGTCTATGTGTGTATGTATTTATGTGTATGTCTATGTGTCTGTGTCTGTGTCTGTGTGTGTGTTTATGTTTTTATGTGTGTGTGTGTGTGTGTGTGTGTGTGTGTGTGTCTGTGTGTGTGTGTGTGTGTGTGTGTGTCTGTGTGTGTGTGTGTGTGTGTGTCTATGTGTGTATGTATTTATGTGTGTGTGTGTATGTCTATATGTGTATGTATTTATGTCTGTGTCTGTCTGTGTGTCTGTGTGTCTGTGTGTCTGTGTGTCTGTGTGTCCGTGTGTGTGTGTGTGTGTGTGTGTTTGTGTTTGTGTTTGTGCATCCCTGGGTGTTTAGCGGTTTCTCTCCCCACTGCTCCGTGGGCTCCTGTTGGTGGTTGGATTACTGGCTGACGTACAGCTCCAGTCTTATTGAATCATTCTGTGATTTCAGCACATTTACTGTAATCAAGCTGCACTTTGTGTGTAACTGCTTCATAATGACTCATAAACATGCACTGGGATGTAGAGTGCAGCAAGGCATATTGCTCTCCAGAAATTACCATCGGAAAACTCCAAGTCCCAGAGGGCCGAGCGATCTCTTTGGTGTCCTGTCTGTGTTTACTGTACCTGCCAGTGAGCCTGAGAAGGGACGGCCTGAAGGTTTGGGGCTGTTGCCTTCCCCTGTCACTCGGCATTTGATTCAGGAGGGCACAGGAATCGGCTTTCTTTAGGTGAGCAGAGGATTGTGGGAATTGTGGTCCTCCCTATCCTGCGTTCCCAGCGTGAGGCCGATGGTGAATGGTAAATGGCCCAACGGCTGTGCGGATTGAGGCTACACTGGGGATCGCTAGTGCGGATCTACACGAGTGAAGATGCAAAAAGTTGACTTACAAATTGTCGTGATTTTAACACATTTTGTAAAGTTATTGTATGTCATAAAGGAAAAGGCTGACGCTTTGTGTTGAATCGCTGAATGTCCTGGCTTTGCGTCTGTGTTTACAGTCACGCGCGGTTGGCTGGTGTAGCGGTGGCTGTGTTTTTGGGCGGGGGGGTAATCCTCCCCACCGCGCGCGTGTGCCAGGAGCGCAGGAGAGCCTCCTGCTGCCGAACGACGGGAGGCCAATCCCAGCATGCTCGGCGGTGCCGCCCACCTGGCGGCCCGCGCGGGGCGCCTGGCAACGCTTTCCCGCTCCCGCTCCCGCTCTGCTGACGCCTCTGTGGAGCGCCAGGCCTAATTAATCGAGTGAGGATTAGTCCATAGTGCAGGACCGGGCCAAACTCGTGAAATATCAGGCCAAGTCTAAACTCATGGAGTGGGGATTATTCTATAGTGGAGAACCGGGCAAAACTAATGGAGTGGGGATGAGTCCACAGTTGAGTAGCAGGCCAGACTAATGGAGTGGGGATTAGTCTGCAGTGCAGTGCCAGGCCAAACTAATGGAGTGGGGATTAGTCCACAGTTGAGTACCAGGCCAATCTAATGGAGTGAGGATTAGTCTGCAGTGCAGTGCCAGGCCAAACTAATAGAGTGGGGATTAGTCCACAGTTGAGTACCAGGCCAATCTAATGGAGTGAGGATTAGTCTGCAGTGCAGTGCCAGGCCAAACTAATAGAGTGGGGATTAGTCCACAGTTGAGTACCAAGCATCTCCTGTGCCCTGAGGTTGCTAGTGGGGGCGGCCCTTGAGGACAGTGATTATAGAGGTTGTAGGGATTGTAGCGGTTGTAGCAATTGTGGTGATTATAGAGGTTGTAGTGATTGTAGCGGTTGTAGTGATTGTAGCAGTTGTACTGATTGTAGAGGTTGTAGCGATTGTAGGGATTGTAGCGGTTGTAGTGATTGTAGCGGTTGTAACGATTGTAGAGGTTGTAGCGGTTGTAGTGATTGTAGCAGTTGTACTGATTGTAGAGGTTGTAGCGATTGTAGGGATTGTAGCGGTTGTAGTGATTGTAGTGATTGTTGTGATTGTAGCGGTTGTAGCGGTTGTAGAGGTTGTAGCGGTTGTAGCGATTGTAGCGGTTGTAGAGGTTGTAGAGGGTGTAGCGGTTGTAGCGATTGTAGCGGTTGTAGAGGGTGTAGCGGTTGTAGCGGTTGTAGAGGGTGTAGCGGTTGTAGCGGTTGTAGAGGGTGTAGCGGTTGTAGCGGTTGTAGAGGGTGTAGCGTTTGTAGCGATTGTAGCGGTTGTAGAGGGTGTAGCGGTTGTAGAGGTTGTAGAGGTTGTAGCGTTGTAGCAGTTGTAGCGGTTGTAGCGGTTGTAGCGTTGTAGCGGTTGTAGAGGGTTGTAGCGGTTGTAGAGGTTGTAGCAGTTGTAGCGGTTGTAGCGTTGTAGCGGTTGTAGCGGTTGTAGAGGTTGTAGCGGTTGTAGCGTTGTAGCGGTTGTAGCGTTGTAGCGGTTGTAGCGTTGTAGCGGTTGCGGGCGTTTGATGTGGCCGCCGGGCCCTGCTTTCGATGACTCGGCAGAGCAGCGGTACGCGGTGTTCTCCGCGGCGCTCCAGTGACCTTCCCCGTGCACTCATTACACAGTCAAGGGCGTCTGCAGCGCTGCTGCTGAACTGTGGCGTGGGGGAGGAGGGGTTCGATTAGGCCCGCAGTTCTACCTCCTGTACTCAGGGCCTGCTTTATATTGTGATATCAGGGATCTGGGGTTGAGACTGGCCCCTCAGTCCCCCAGTCAGCCCCCCACCCTCTGGGGGTGGAGAAGAGGGGCCTTTCCACCGAGGCACTGCCTGCACACGTGCAGCAACGGATCTGTGTGTGTGTGTGTGTGTGTGTGTGTGTATGTGTATGTGTGTGTGTGTGGGTGGGTGAGTGTGGGTGGGTTTGTGTTTGTGTGAGAGTGTGTGAGTGAGTGTGGGGGTGTTTGTGTGTATGTATGTGTGTGTGTGTGTGTGTGCATGAGTGTGTGTGAGAGTGCATATGCGTGTGTGCAGTCAGAAAACACAAAGGTTCTCTCTGAGGTTTGGTGTCTGCCTCCAGGTTTTATTGAGCTGCATCGCGGCTCTTCAGTGTACCACAGACGCTGTGTGAATGGAAGCTGCAACTGGGAAAACAGAGGTAGGGGGGCGGGGGGGTGATCTCCTGCCCAAATTCAATGCCAGACTGTGTACTTCCACAACAGTGGAACACTGGGGCACTGGAGAACAAAATGCCTGCAGACCTCTCTTTGTGACGTCATAACCCTTTGTGAGGTGTGTGAGTAGAATGTGCTCGACTGAACATTCTAATTCGACTGGTAATTGAAAACAGTGGAGTTCTAGAACACTGATTTAGAATTTTGGAGAGGAAGAAGAAGAAAAAAAAACATTCCAGAAAGGCTGCTTTTTCTGGGTGAAGGGATGTGTGTGTTCTGGAGATCTTATCCCCTCTATCCGTGCGGTTTTTCCGGGGTATGTGGGGCCTGCGCGGTAACCCCCGTGGGACCGAGCTCCGAGCTGTGACCCGTTTCTACCACCGGCGGCCATCTTTGATCTTCACAGCGGAATCGGGGGGGGAAATGCTTATATTACGAATCCAGATTTCCTACGTCTCTTTGCACGAGATGGTTTTGATTATAGAGCACAAACCCCACCGTTCACTCTCCGCGAGTGAAAGCTCTCAGAGAGGTCTTCCACAGTGCTGGTATGTACAGTCCCTTCCTCTGGAGCTGTCCGCTCACCTTTCAGCGCCCAACTCATCAGGAAACATTCCCTGTGTCTGAGCATTAAGACTGAAGCCTGTTCATTCCCTGTGTCTGAGCATTAACACTGAAGCCTGTTCATTCCCTGTGTCTGAGCATTAACACTGAAGCCTGTTCATTCCCTGTGTCTGAGCATTAACACTGAAGCCTGTTCATTCCCTGTGTCTGAGCATTAACACTGAAGCCTGTTCATTCCCTGTGTCTGAGCATTAACACTGAAGCCTGTTCATTCCCTGTGTCTGAGCATTAACACTGAAGCCTGTTAATTCCCTGTGAATGAGCATTAACACTGAAGCCTGTTCATTCCCTGTGTCTGAGCATTAACACTGAAGCCTGTTCATTCCCTGTGTCTGAGCATTAACACTGAAGCCTGTTCATTCTCTATCAGGAAGCATTCCCTGTGACTGAGCATTAACACTGAAGCCTGTTCATTCCCTGTGTCTGAGCATTAACACTGAAGCCTGTTCATTCCCTGTGTCTGAGCATTAACACTGAAGCCTGTTCATTCTCTATCAGGAAGCATTCCCTGTGACTGAGCATTAACACTGAAGCCTGTTCATTCCCTGTGTCTGAGCATTAACACTGAAGCCTGTTCATTCCCTGTGTCTGAGCATTAACACTGAAGCCTGTTCATTCTCTATCAGGAAACATTCCCTGTGACTGAGCATTAACACTGAAGCCTGTTCATTCCCTGTGACTGAGCATTAACACTGAAGCCTGTTCATTCTCTGTCAGGAAACATTCCCTGTGTCTGAGCATTAACACTGAAGCCTGTTCATTCCCTGTGACTGAGCATTAACACTGAAGCCTGTTCATTCTCTGTCAGGACACATTCCCTGTGTCTGAGCATTAACACTGAAGGCTGTTCATTCCCTGTGTCTGAGCATTAACACTGAAGCCTGTTCATTCCCTGTGTCTGAGCATTAACACTGAAGCCTGTTCATTCCCTGTGAATGAGCATTAACACTGAAGCCTGTTCATTCTCTGTCAGGAAACATTCCCTGTGATTAAACATTAAAACTGAGCCTGTTCAAGCCTGTTCATTCTCTGCCTCATCAATCATCCTTCAATCGTTCATGAATATTGCAGCCTCCTGCATTATGATTATCAATGTATTTTTTACATTAATAATCCTTATCCATCTCTGCACTGTACATGTCAAAAACTAAATAATAACTAAGACTGTAAATATGACAAAATCATAATGCCTTGTTTGTGATGTACCAGACTTTTTTCCGTTGATGTGGCAGATAAAAATTTTTTTGGAGATGGAAGTTTTTTTTTTTTTGTTTTTTTTTCACAACACTGATATTAAATATTCTTGTGGGAAAGACACTTCTGCGATGGAGCTGGCACATTCACGGGTGGATCATAAGAGGATGTGAATTTAATGTAAATTTTCCGCAGTGAGCTTTCATTACAGATGCAGGTTGTTGGAAGCGGGAGGTTTTAATTTAAGAATACGATGTGTACAAACACATTATGTTCCTGTTGGAAATGATTTGTCTTTTGTTTTGAGCCCATTAAGTAGATCAGCGATTCCAATGGGTCTTCACATTTATTTATGAAGAATAATTTGTTTTTTATTCAATGTTTACGGCGTAATTATTCATTCTTGCTTAGAAACCATTTGCTTTAAAAATGGAATTAAGCGGAATTGAGACAGCTGGCCAAACATTTACCTCAGGCTGATGCTGAGGTTTAATTTAACCCCCACACACACACACACACACACACACACACACACACACAACACGCATGCATATACACAAAAACAAACACACACAAGCCTCACACACACACACACACACACACATACGCATGCATATACACAAAAACAAACACACACAAGCCTCACACACACACACACACACACACGCATGCATATACACAAAAACAAACACACACAAGCCTCACACACACACACACACACACACACACGCACGCATATACACAAAAACAAACACACACACACGCCTCACACACACGCCTCACACACAAGCCTCACACACACACACACACACACACACACACACACACACATGCATATACACAAAAACAAACACACACACACACACACACACACAAGCACACACACACACACAAACAAGCGTCACACACACCTCTCACACACACACGCACACACGCGCAAACCTCACACACACACGCGCCTCACAACAACAGGGTTACATTCACGCACATGGATCGCTGTCTAAATGTGGTGATGGTAGAGGAAGATGTTCAGCTTCCCGTCAGATCAGCTGTAGTTAATTGGGAGCTCAGCCGGAATGATATCCGGCGTTCCGCGTGCGCCCCCCGGACATGTGCTCGGGAAGCGGCCCGCTCCGGTACGATTGTATCCGACATTCCGGTTAATCGCGTAGGAACGCTGAAACGGAAAGAGATACTCCGATAATCAGCCGTCTCCTAATCTCCACATTATTGTTGCGGTCCTCGTAGAGTCCCGTCTCTGCCTCGCCCCCGTCTGGAGGTTTGGGCTGCTGACGGGAAACAAAATGGCAGGACGGTTTCTGAGAAGAGGGGCGTCTGAATGGATATTCTGCTGAGGTGGATGATAACGCAGTGCAGCCAGCACACAGACATGCACATCCAGACAACCACACACACACACACACACACACACGCACTTACAAGTACACAGACACAAACCTTCATGCAAACTTCAATATACACACTCCGGTATAGATATTGATATAACATCAAATATGAATGTAACATTAAATATTAATTTCCTACACACACAGGCACACACACACACGCACACACACACACACGCAGGTGTACTGATCTTACTCTTAGTGCCCCATCATGAACAGTAAACATGTTTTGAAAGAAAGAAACCCTAAAAATATGAGTCAGGAAAATATTTCAATCCATACTTTTATTAAATTCTGATTGAAATAGGAGCATGCTTAGAACGTAATATGAAATTAAGTGTTTATTTTTGCTCTCGCGGTCTGTGCCAAACGCAGGCAGAGCTGGGCTCTGTCCAGCGTCAGTAATGTGGAGGAAACGGCTCCCTGTGGGCTCCTGGAGCCGGCGGGGCACACCTGCACTGCGCTGCTGCTCACTGCACGGGCCTGTGATTTATGTTACACTGGAGCAGTGCTTACTGTGGGGCTGGACAGGAGCACACAGTCAGGTCTGGATTACACTGGAGCAGTGTTTACTGTGGGGCTGGACAGGAGCACACAGTCAGGTCTGGATTACACTGGAGCAGTGCAGCTGCTTACTGTCGGCTATACTGGAGCACACAGTCAGGTCTGGATTACACTGGAGCAGTGTTTACTGTGGGTCTGTACAGGAGCACACAGTCAGGTCTGGATTACACTGGAGCAGTGTTTACTGTGGGGCTGGACAGGAGCACACAGTCAGGTCTGGATTACACTGGAGCAGTGCTTACTGTGGGCCTGTACAGGAGCACACAGTCAGGTCTGGATTACACTGGAGCAGTGCTTACTGTGGGGCTGTACAGGGGCACACAGTCAGGTCTGGATTACACTGGAGCAGTGCTTACTGTGGGGCTGTGCAGGGGCACAGTCAGGTCTGGATTACACTGGAGCAGTGCAGCTGCTTACTGTCGGCTATACTGGAGCACACAGTCAGGTCTGGATTACACTGGAGCAGTGCAGCTGCTTACTGTCGGCTATACTGGAGCACACAGTCAGGTCTGGATTACACTGGAGCAGTGCAGCTGCTTACTGTCGGCTATACTGGAGCACACAGTCAGGTCTGGATTACACTGGAGCAGTGCAGCTGCTTACTGTCGGCTATACTGGAGCACACAGTCAGGTCTGGATTACACTGGAGCAGTGCAGCTGCTTACTGTCGGCTATACAGGAGCACACAGTCAGGTCTGAATCCTGAGCCCCTTCCGCCATTCTGTCAGTGGTTTGAGTTCTGAGTCAGGTGTACCCCAAGAGTCTGATTTTGGTCCGTCTCCCGATTTGACGAAATTGACCGCACCACTGGTCTGGACCCGGGCCCAGACCCTTGGTTTGGGAACCCCTCTGCTGCTGCTGTCTGGGCCTGTGCATCTGGAGTTTTTGTGAGCCTGGCCTAAACATGGGGGACGTGAGAATGGCACCATCTTCTGGAGCCCTCGCAGACACTATCCCTGCTGATTATTTCCAGTGATTAGACGGGCCGTGTTTAGTCAGGCCTTATGTGCTGCAGAGCCCCAGTGAGCCTCTTACATTAGCTCGCCATGTTAGTCTCTTGTGTTAGCACGCCGTGTTAGCCTCTCGCATTAGCTTGCCGTATTAGCCTCTTACGTTAGCTCGCCATGTTAGTCTCTTGTGTTAGCACGCCGTGTTAGCCTCTCGCATTAGCTTGCCGTATTAGCCTCTTACGTTAGCTCGCCATGTTAGTCTCTTGTGTTAGCACGCCGTGTTAGCCTCTCGCATTAGCTCGTCGCGTTAGCCTCTTACGTTAGCTCGCCATGTTGGTCTCTTGCTTGTCATGTAGCCCTTTGCACTGTCAATATTACGCATTAATCCTGGGTCTGGTTTAGAGTCACCATCTCACACACTGACTGAGAGACATTTGACTGAGGGCGTGTAAATAAAAGTCCCTCTGGCTTCTTTTGTTGGTTTGAAGGCCACAATGTTACTGCCACTGTTAAAGCCCTGTCCTTTGCGTCAATGCAGTGATGGTGTAGATTTGGCACACGTGGATCGGTGATCAGTGACCTGTTAGGTTTGTTCATGTTGGGCGTTTGGTGTTCTAGGACCTGGTTCTGAGAAGTCCAGTGCAGCAAAATGCTGTCAGCTTTCATACAGTTTCTACATCAAGAAGCCCAACTGCCGTTGATGGAGAAACTAGGCCTCCAGCTCCACCAGTGACAATTAGAGAAACAAACGGTGCCCCTTAAAATGTACTGGAGCACTTCCAAAATTCGTAAGTGCCTGAGAGGTTTCTGCCAAAAGTACGGCAAAACCAGATGTGACATAATGAAAATTGGAAAAACAAAATTAAAAGTTAAAGCCTTCTTCTTTTTCCTAAGAATCGTGCAAAATAAATGAAAAACATCCCGCTTTTCTCTTCGCGAACGGAAGTGTAGGCGACTTGGCGGATAACAGCTGAGTGGATGAGTAAGGTGGCCTAGTTCTCACTCTGGTAGAGGCCAGCAGAACTGATTGTATAACCCCGTATAGAAACAGTGTAAACTTTATGGAATGGCAGAGTGCCACGCCCAGTGCGGACTGACTGCTGCTTGTTGAGGGTTTTCATCTGAAACCAGGGGGTGACATGAGCCTCAGCCAGCATTCCCCTTAAAATTTAACTCGCAGATTCAAGTGTTAATCTATCTGTGGCTATATCTGTATTAATCTGTATCCAAAATCCAAAACTGCCCTTTCAAATGGTTGATATTTGTGTGTTTGTTTGTTTGTTTGTTTGTTTATATGAAACCTAATTGTATCTGTTGTTTGTATGCTGCCCTCTTGGCCAGGTTTCTGTTGAAAAAGAGATTTTAAATCTCAATTAGTCTTTACCTGGTTACCTGAAGGCTTAATAAAAATTATTAAAAATCAGCATAAACAGATTTTGCAGAGATCACCAAGAAACAGAACTAACTTGCCAAACTGTGTGTGTGTGTGTGTGTGTGTGTGTGTGTGGATGCATCATTTTGAAGGTCACTTCTACAAAGCTAGTGATGAATTCACAGAGGAAGCAGTCTGTTCTGTGGGTGATGCACTGTAGAAGGGACGGCACAGTATTAATCTGTAAAAAGCTCAGGACTGCAGAATCTAGCGGTCAAGTTCATTTCTCTTGATGCGATTTGCAGTGCCATTGGTTTTATGTGAATGTGATGATCTCATGGTTACATTACATTACTTCTTATATTGCAGGCTTTTAGCCTTCTGTAGACCAGTTTATTTACTAAAAGTGCTTTTTGTTTTGTTTGGTTTCAGCAGACATCCTGCTGTGCTTGTGTTTGAGTGATTCTGTTTGAGTGAGTGAATGAGTTATTGGATTTGATGGGATGTAGATTGTGTGTCATCCTCTGGACAGTTGGATCGATGTGTGATTGATGTGTGATTGCTGTGTGATTGGTGTGCGATTGATGTTGGATTGATTGCTGTGTGATTGGTGTGCGATTGATGTTGGATTGATTGCTGTGTGATTGGTGTGCGATTGATGTTGGATTGATTGCTGTGTGATTGGTGTGCGATTGATGTTGGATTGATTGCAGTGTGATTGGTGTGCGATTTATGTGTGATTGATGTTGGATTGATTGCTGTGTGATTGGTGTGCGATTGGTGTGTGATTGCTGTTGGATTGATGTGTAGTGATGTGTGATTGATTGGTGTGTGATTGGTGTGTGATTGGTGTGTGATTGCTGTTGGATTGATGTGTAGTGATGTGTGATTGATTGATGTGCGATTGATATTGGATTGATGTGCGATCGATGTGTGATTGATTGATGTGTGAGAGAGATACATGTCAGTATCTGTCATGCTTTTGTGTGCGAACATACAGTAGGTCTGTGGGCGACTGTTTATACTCAACATTGGCCTGTATGCAGTTTTCACAGCTTCGGCGTGCTGTATGTGGAGTCAGTGGGTGTTTTACAGGGGCAGATGAAACATGTTCATCCATATGTGAACTGTATTCAGTTTTACCAGGATTACATTTCTCATTCTAATCAATGGTTAAGCCCTCAATCCCACTCTTCTGTGAACCCAAGGAAGGGGTATAAAACCAGTGGCCTGTGCTTTTGTTTTGAAGTCGGCTTTACTTTCTCAGAATGCAGCGGGATCTTTTTAAAACAGTGCCTCGTAAAGGTTTAATGGCTGTTAGCAACTAGGTTTAAAAACTGACTCTTTCATTTGGCCTAAACTGGTATGAACCGGATAATTGTGTGAACAAATGAAGAGAAATACCATCGTTGTGAACCCAAGTGAGCCTAAGTATAGACTCTCTCAGGACTGCTTGTGAGAGAGTGTGGTCATGTTTATAATGGTTTCCCCACACAGGACTGCTTGTGAGAGAGTGTGTAGTCATGTTTATAATGGTTTCCTCACACAGGACTGCTAGTGAAAGAGTGTGTGGTCATGTTTATAATGGTTTCCCCACACAGGACTGCTTGTGAGTGTGTGCGGTCATGTTTATAATGGTTTCCTCACACAGGACTGCTAGTGAAAGAGTGTGTGGTCATGTTTATAATGGTTTCCCCACACAGGACTGCTTGTGAGTGTGTGCGGTCATGTTTATAATGGTTTCCTCACACAGGACTGCTTGTGAGAGAGTGTGTAGTCATGTTTATAATGGTTTCCTCACACAGGACTGCTTGTGAGAGTGTGTGGTCATGTTTATAATGGTTTCCCCACACAGGACTGCTTGTGAGTGTGTGCGGTCATGTTTATAATGCTCTGTGCCGGACTGTTTTATTCATAACTCCACGTACAGAGCTGGGTGGGAGGGGCTGGGGGTGATTGACAGCCAGTGGTGCTGTACAGTGTGGCTGACACATGCAGTGTTGTGGAGGTGTCTGTGTTCTCAGGGTGTGTGTGTGTGTGTCTGTGTTCTCAGGGTGTGTGTGTGTCTGTGTTCTCAGGGTGTGTGTGTGTCTGTGTTCTCAGGGTGTGTGTGTTTTGTTTCGGTCGGGCTGTAGGCTGGGGGGGGGGGGGGGGGGTGGACGAGTTCTGGCGAGTCGAGGTTTGGCAAATTGTCGAGGTTGCTGGGTTACGAGGCTCCCCTCTGTTGCCGGGGGCGATGATTCACCAGCAGGAGCCAGAGGAGATACGGGAAAGTAACACATCCCACCCGGCCAATCGGATTTGAGTATCTGACCGAGCCGTTGTATAACGTAGCTGAGGACGGTGAAGCACTTTGTGTGGAAGTCAGAGTGACACACACACAGAGGACTCGCCTGAATGGGCCTCACCAGCAGCCTCTCCTGCTCTGAGGAGCACTAACTACTTTTTAATTTCTCCGTACGTTATCCTTTGTTTGACCGTTGAGATTAGCATCTCTTTTACGAGGCTGTGCCGGCCAAGGCGCTGAGTAACAGCGCTTTGAGCGGAGCCTGTTTACCTCGCTTCGTTTTAACTCCAGCCGCTGTGAATTCGGCCGCATTCTGGTTCTGTGTCCAAGGCGCACGCTGTCCCTCGGACGGGGGAGAGCACGGAAGACCGCTACAGTCAAAGGGCGTCTGCGAACGCTGTGGATTGCGTGAGAAGCACGTTTGAGGAGTGACTGGTGTTGGGCGTTCGGTCGGACAGAGGTGCGTGGGCTCAGCTGCCCCCCCCTCCTGCCTCTCCTCCCCCCCCCGTGGAGTGGGGGTGTTACAGAAATCATCCCTGGGAGGGGGGGGGCAGAGCATCGCGGGTAATGATAGTAATACAAATTATTTACACAGACTCTCAAAATCGCCTTCAAATGCGGTTTCGTTTACTTCCTGTGCTCATCTTATCCCCTCCTTTATCACTGTACCAATTCCCCTTCCCCCTCTCTCTCTCTCTCTCTCTCCTCCTCTCTCTCTTTCTCTCTCTCTCCTCCTCTCTCTCTTTCTCTCTCCTCCTCTCTCTCTCTCTCTCCTCCTCTCTCTCTCTTTCTCTCTCTCTCCCTCCTCTCTCTTTCTCTCTCCTCCTCTCTCTCTCTCTCTCTCTTCTCCTCCTTTATCTCTCCCCCGCTCCTCTCTTCTTCGTCTCTCTGCCTTTGCGTTTCTTGCTCTCATTCTCCTTCATTTTTCCTCCAGCTACCTGTCCCACCCACCCAATAGTGCCCCCCCCCATTTTGACCAGGAGGGGGTCACAGACTCCATAACGGTTGGGCGGGGTGGCACTATTAGCCAATGATAATGAGGCATGGCACCTGGTGTGGCCAATGAAATTCCTGCACTGGGCGTTGTCGCTCCATTGGACACGCCCCTGCCCCCCCCCCCCCCGTCTCTGTCCACCCACCCCCCCCCCCCCCCATCCTCTCTGTGGAGTCTAAGATGGCCGTCTGCTTTATCGCCCAGTGTTGCTCAGTGCACCTGCTTTATGGCCTCCCTGTTCTTTATGACCTCTCCTGGATACACGTGGAGGGAATTGAGAAGAGCGCAGATAGATTTCCTGTCCCGCATCGTCCTCCCCTCCCGTTCTGTTTTTATTGTGGGTTACAGTCCAGCGAGTGGTCGAAGAGCTCGTTAAGAGAAAACGCCTGCTAGCTTTTGTTCACTTATTTATGTTTCGGTTTATCTACGTCACTAATTAATGTTAGCTGCTCTTACCACGACTGTTCATCAAGATAGCTAGCTCACAGGAGCTAGTTAACATCAGCTAACTGGTGTGAATGACATTTTACCTATTTTATTGTGGCTTGGCAGTGCAGAACAAAGGCAGTCCAGAAACTAGTGCTAGGCTATTAGCCTTGACATGATCTAGCATTAGCACCTGCTGACCTTGCTCTGTGCTGGGAATTGTTGGTTCTTCTTGCCCCTGCGAGGCCTCCATGACAAACAGCGGCGGAAGGACCAGCTCTCTGCCTCCGCACCGGAGCAGGGTTAGATGATCGCGGTGCAGTTTTTAAAAGCCTGTTCTGACTTTGGATCCTTTGAAGAACAGGCTTTTGGAATGTTTTCATTTTATTTTATTTGTTCTAGAACGCCACCGCTCTCTGATTGTTACGTCGTCGGCATTAGAATGTAGAATGTTAGAATAGGTGGTGTGAACGTTGTGATGACATAGGCCACTTGTGACCTCACACCGTAAGGGGTTAAGCTCTGGCGGGAGGTCTCGGAGGGGGACAGGGGCGACCACATTCCACAGCCTCCGGAGTAAAGCTAGGACTGCAGGGAGGAGACCCCCTTCCTGTCCTGCCACGCCCAGGGAGAACAGAGCTGCTCCTGGGAAAAGGGCTCCTCGCTCTCTCCCGATTCCCCCCGTGTAATGGTCCGGAATCTTCCCGGATCTCCTGCGGCTTTTTATCTCTGCGCGTGTGCATGCATATTTTTATGTGTGTGCATGCGTATATTTATGCCTGTGTGTGTCTGCGCATGTTTGTATTTGTGTGTGTGTGTGTGTGCGTGTTTGTATTTGTGTGTGTGTGTGTGTGTGTGCGCCTGCATGTTTGTATTTGTGTGTGTGTCTGTGTGTGTGTGTGTGTGTGTGTGTGTGTGTGTGTATGTGTGTATTTGTGTGTGTGTGCGTGTTTGTATGTGTGTGTGTCTCTTTAATTGCTTTGATTTAATTTGATGTCTGGTACTCAGAGGGTGGGGTCTGGCAGTGTGCTGCTGTGTGCACAGAACACCTGTTCCTGTGGGGGCGGGTCACATGACCGCGAGGCCCCTCCGCTGAGCGCCGGGAAACGTGGGCGCGGCCCTGAACGCCCCTGACTGACAGCGCAGCCCGGCAACCGGGCTCCCCTCATTACCTGGCGGCCGCGTGTCATAATTACGGATCTGGCAGCCGTCACAAACCCACCTGCAAACAATTTGTTTGGGCGGGCCGCATCTGTTTACGCTCAGACCGCAGCTGTCACACGCAACGTTTACACGCAAGGGTGCTGTCGGACACACGCTAGGGCTGTGTGCTCCGTTTATCATAATGTTGTACATTAACCATAGACGTTTGTACACCGTTTATCATAATGTTGTACATTTACCATAGACGTTTGTGCACCGTTTATCATAATGTTGTACATTTACCATAGACGTTTGTGCACCGTTTATCATAATGTTGTACATTTACCATCGACGTTTGTGCGCCGTTTATCATAATGTTGTACATTTACCGTAGACGTTTGTGCACCGTTTATCATAATGTTGTACATTAACCATAGACGTTTGTGCGCCGTTTATCATAATGTTGTACATTTACCATCGACGTTTGTGCGCCGTTTATCATAATGTTGTACATTTACCATCAACGTTTGTGCACCGTTTATCATAATGTTGTACATTTACCATAGACGTTTGTGCACATTTGATAATAATGATGTACATTAACCATAGACGTTTGTGCACTGTTAATAATAATGATGTACATTAACCATAGACGTTTGTGCACTGTTTATGATTTCCGTTAACCATAGACATTTGTACACTTTTTGTACAGTACACACAATCCTAGAGGACAGAGCTCTTTTACGCCCCGTAGGCCGACCCCAGCCCCGAACTCGTGCCTCCGACAGAACCATTTCCTCCACGTTCCGGTTCTGCCCCAGACGCAGACCGACCCCCCCCCTTCCCTCCCCGCTGTATTCCCACCCGTTGCGGCGTCAGAAGCGGGTTGTTCCCCCGGCGATGGCGAGAAGCCGGCGTTCCGCATTCTCCCGCTCCCCCCCCCCCCCCCCCCCGCTGTTGCCGTGACTTCGCTGTAACCATGGCGGCGGGAGTCTCGCGGGCTGCGGCGTTCTGTAACGGGCGTCCGCCAGGAGGAGCGTCACACACACGCGCCGTTTAATAATTCAGCAGCGCACCGCGTTCAGACAGCCTCCATCACGTACGTCTCGCTCAGGTTGCGCGCCGATATTATCATCTTTCCCCATTGTTCCTTTTTTACTTAGATTTTTTACCACAGTGCCGTGTTTTCTGGGCGTTCGGGCCACGTTTTCGCCCAGTTTCCTCTTTAAAGCGTCTTTGTGACGGTGTCTCTGTAAAAAAAACGCGCTACACGAGTAAAATTGAATTGAACAGTACGGTAACAGCACAGAGCCCAGAGCTGAAGAGTCCTGCTGTTGGACAGCTACAGAACTGCTTGAGATGGAGGAGTCGGAGTCACTCGGAAATTATTTTAAAATCATCATCATTTTCTCATTGTAAACCTCTGTTCAGAGCTCATTACTCTGTGATTGATTGATTCTGCCTTCATGCTGAGTGCAGATTGGGATTGATTGGACCAGCCTGGGATGGAGAGGGTGGCAATAGAGATAGACTGTGATGATAGATTGACAGAAAGACAACTTTGCGCTTTCCATATGCAAATTTGAGTAGAGACGATGAAGATGAACACGACATACTTTAATTTAAAGAAGGTTTATTCTACGTGCATTTAGGCCATTAATGCTAATACTGCAGTGTACTGTGTGGCTGAGAGTGACAGACTGAGTTTAAACGTGGTTTAAACACCTCTACCTCTACCTTTTAAATGGTCTACCTTTAAACACCGCTGTTAAAAGCTGAGATCACTACGTTAATGAGTTAGGCAGTTATCCCATTTGGCGATTGCCCACACACCATTAAGACATCGAGAGGCCGGCAGAAATGTGTGATCCTTTCCTCTCTGAGTTCAGGCGGGCCAGTAGGGCATTTCTTCTCTAATTCTCTGTGATTTCTGTGCCTGATTACGGTTGGCCTGTCAGGCACGGCGCTCCCCTGGCTCCTGTTAAAACCCTTTCCGCTGGGGGGTGTCTCGGTGGCGCAGCCTGTAGAGCACTGACCGCACGCTCATTGCGAGCCGCGACGTCGGCAGTTCGAATCCGACCGTCTGACAATTTGTCGCATGTCTTCCCCTCTCTCTCGCTCCCATTCTTCCCGTCTCTCTATACTATATACTGTCCAATAAAGCTGAAAAAAGCCTAAAAAAAAACCCTTTCTGCTGGAAGTGTGCGATTGGAGACCTTCACCTCCGGTGAAGTGCAGTGTGAGCGCTCCCCTCGCCCTGCCAGGTGGCTGCTGGGAAATATATCCGCCAGAGGTCGTGAGTAATTTCAGCTCTGGCACGACCACGCCGTGGCCCTTCTCAGTGTTCGTTGTTTATCTAACAATTTAGACCGTAAACAACTTTTAAACCCATAAAAACACATTTCGCATTTCAAATGAAAAATTTGGTGGTAGTTTTCAGGTTCAGGTGTAGTCTTAATTTCTGTTTCATAAAGAAATCTACACACACACACACTTGTGCACATTTCTTTTGGCTCATACTGTCTCTACGTCAAAGCAGAGTTTACAACATGCAGTTTGCTCTGAAGGTACTACAAAGCCGTGTTTGTGTTCTGGCATATCTTGTCATATATTGTTATTTTCCCTGAAATATAACATCATTCTTTGTGTTGTTTAATTAGGTTTGCACATCATTTTGTTAATTGCCCTAAATAGTGATACATTTGTAGTACTGGTATAGCATTTTAAGTAGTTTGTCTCTGAAATGAATTCTTGATTGTGTTTGCCCCGGTTGGTGCCAACTGTTTCTGTTAAAGGAGTGACATGGTGCTTGGTCACACTTTCTCGGTTTTTATATGCAATTAGCACAAGAGGGCATTGAAGAAACACGATGAAAGTATTAAATATGTCTGTTCTTTAGTTTTGGGAGAAGTAAGCGTTTTAAATGTATTGTTCTATTTTCAACCGGTTGAAAATGTTCTGCTTGTGTGCGTGGCACCACCCTTATCCCTCCCCGATAACTCCTGACCCACAGTTTGCACCGCTGGCCTACAGGACAGCGGGGGCACATCGTGGCTAATTGACGGTTCTCATTACCCCACCCAGGCAGTTCAGGTAAACTTTTATACTGGGAAATTTAGGCTTAGACAAATAACTTTTCAAATACATTTAAATGACTGAATAATAATAACATTTTACGCATTTGTTTTATTGTTGCCTAAAGACAACTGGCAAGTGTCGCATTTAACCACCGTGCTACTCCTTTAATTATCAGCAACGGTCGCACTAGTAGCGGTTGGCTATATTACACGCGGAGTTGCGCTAATTATATGTCCCTAGTCTTGTGTCATACACTGTTCAGGATGGTTGGGTGCACTTGATTACAGTAAGAAATTGCGTCAACACCAAAAAAAAGAAAAGAAAAGAAAACACTATTGCTTGGCTTGGTGTGCTTAATAGTTTTAACCAGGGGGAGAGTGTTTAACCCTGCGTGGTCTCTACAGCCTCATCGGTTAGAGTGGGCAGTCAGACTCCTGCAGTTCAGCTGCGGGGCGAGGCAGTGTAGTCTGTTTGAGGAAGTAGTTGAAGCCTATAGCCTTGTGGCGAAGGTGCTTGATTTCGACCTGGAAGGTTGGTGGTTCAAGCCCCGGTGTAGCCAAGAGAAGATCCACACAGCCGTTGGGGCCCCTGAGCAAGTCCCTTATCCCCCACATTGCTCCGTGGTGGATTGGCCCCCGTTTAGTCTAATCAACTGTAAGTCGCTTTGGATAAAAGCGTCAGCCGAATGACTGTACTGTGCTGTAATGTGTGGAGGGCCGGACGGCCCCCCTGCGGAACCTGTGGAACCCTGTGGAACCTGGCCCCGTTTCAGTGCCTTTAACTCACAGGATGACTGTGGCGGTGACGTGGTCCCACGCCTCCTCGTTCCTTATCCACCCCATTAATTCCACCCCCGAGCATCATGGGTAATATCATTCGTAATTACAGTACCGCGGCGCGGTCGCGTCGATGAAAAGCCTCCACTCCTCATCGCGGGAGAAAATGAAGAAACCTTTTCTCTTTTTTTTTGTCCAGGAGGGGGGAAATAAATCGTTCGTACATAAGTGAATTAAAATTCCGAATGCCTCCGATTCGCCAGTTTATTATTATAATGGTTCATTTGGTTACACTGACTCGCTGAAGAGATAATCGACATTATTCATTTATAGCGCTGCGCATTAGCGGAGTCAATTCCGTTTGGCTTTGCCTGACGGCGACGGAGTACCTGGCTGGAGTCAAACCTGCAGCCGCTGTGGAACTTCCTCTCCGTGTTTCACCACGCTGCTGCCTGGTGGCGGCCATTTTGTATGATTTCGCAAAGCGTACCGGGAGGGATCGTGTGTCTGTCACAAGGTTGCGTCAGTGGCACACTGTCTGATAATACCGCCCGGCTTCCTCTGTTCAATCCGTGATCCTACTCGTCCACGGACAGACCACGGATGGGTTCACGTGCCGTACACGTCCCCAGTGCATGCTGGGAAAGCTCATGGGGGTTCCAAAACTGGGAGGTCTATGACGGAACCCTCGGGTTTCTCAGTCAAATGGGCAAATATAATAAAATACGTGGTGCATTTATTTTTGTGATATTTGATAAATATGTCCTGTACTCCCCAGGCTCTTGTGGTGTCCGCATTGTTGTAAATCAACTAAAGCAGTGATACTGTGATGTAGCTATGAATCTAACTTCATATCAAATATAATAATGACAGTGATTATTAACTTTATTATCTTATTTATATTTATATTTTATTAAGTAGTTACTTATTCATACATGGTCCATGATATAATGACCACAGAGATCAGACATGCTTCCCTTTACCTGAGGGTTAAATATCTGCAGTTTTGCAGTGAATGTTGGCAACCACTGGAGTTAGGGGGGGGGGGTCACCTTTTAACCCTTTAAGGTGTGAGGTCACAAATATGATTAGAATGTTCTTGACACCACATTCTAACGCTGTTGTCGCTCGAATGTTCTTGACTGAGCGGTCTCGTGCCGATGATGTAACAATCACGGCTGGTTCCGGAACGCTGACCTCACGGTCTCAATGGCGTGCTGCTCTTCCCCTCCCGCCCTGCAGGTGGCAGCTCCACAGACAGCGACTGTCCGTTCGAGGGAGACTACACTGTGCCCCCGCTGCCGGTGACCGAAGGCATGCAGCACATCCGCATCATGGAGGGCGTGTCGCGCTCCCTGCCCTCCTCCCCGCTGCTCACGCACCAGGCCATCAGCATGCGGCTCCAGCCAATGAAGAGGCTCACGGGTAAGCCCCCCCCCCCCCCCCAGGGGACACGCCCACGCTACGCAGCCGTGGTACCCGGTAGCACTGCACGAAATATCAAATCATGGTTCTTTAAAGCGATACACCATGGGGTCTATAGGCAAGCCTGTCTTTTTTTTCTGTAGTCAGACCTGATGCAAACAAAGCCTTGTGAAATGCATCCAGTAATAAACCTCGACCCTGGTTTCCACTGGGCGTAGTTAAGATAGCCAAATCACATGATCACGTTTTAGTTTATTTCCCTGTATAAAAAGTATCTACATCCTAGGATATAGCCTTATGTCCAGGCAGTCATTTGGCAAAAATGTACATATCCTGTCACAATCCACCTTGACCTGTCTAATGTTTGGAAACCACTCCATTCACACAGTGCAGTGTATTAGAGATCAGCGGAATATGCCTGTCTGAGATAATGGAGCATTTTCTCACTGTCTCAGATTGTTTTCTTTTTCTGTGGAAGAATTCTGCCCTGCGTACGACACTGTGAGGTCATGTTCTTCCTGGCGGTAAAAAAAACAAAAACCCAGAACGGAACAGAACAAGAAGCGGTATGAAAAATAACTGACTACGCAACTGTTTATGTTTTAAGTTTTGTATGGAATCTCTTTGCTGGTCGGCTTTGGAGCCGCAATCCCGCAACAGGCCACTAGAGGTCTCTGTAACCTCGCTCCTCCTCCCCCGTCCCCACGTTTCTCTCCTGTCTGACTGCCGGGCCAAACTATCGCGGGTGGCTGTTAGAACATTTATGTAACGCGGCGTGAGGGATTTAAACGGCGCAATTGCCTACCTTTATCAGCGGTCATTTTCCCGCGGCCGTCTTTCTCCGATGTGAGGAGAGGTTGCGTTTTCTCAGGTACGTCTCGGGGGGCGGCGAGAGGGAGCCGTGGGAGTGTGGGGTATGCAAATTAAATTTCACAGCAAACTGAAATCTTATCTGTATTAGAGCGGCTCTTTTTTCAACGGTGCTGATAACGTACTGCGACAGCATTAGAAATTCTGTGCGTTTGAAAGCGCCGGGTGATTTACGCAGGATTTAATTGAGTGTGTTTTCATTTTTGATTCCGCACAAACATTCCTGTTTTATTTTTAATTGCACGGCAGGAGATTGAAAAGCCTTTGAAAACTGGTTGGTTGCTCCTTTTGAATAACGTCAGTGTGGTATACGTTTGTTTGTCGTTTTGTGATCTTCTGAATGCCTTGAACACTTGGTTTGTATTGTAGTGTGCACTTTCTGCTTGTCGAATCTAGGAATGTAGGCTTTCAGCTTGTTGAATGCAGGTTTTTCTGTGGATGTGGTGTGAATGTTATTTTTGTTTTGAGTTTTATTTAGTCACACACACAAGTCAAGGTGTGATTCATGCCAGATACACTCTCAGAAATAAAGGTACAGTGGCGGTACATTTGTTCCCTAAGGAACAAATGATCCAAATGTACCCTGAAAGAACAGTAATGTTCTAGGGGCTGATTTATAGCTGCTGATAGGTCAAGCCTGTCCCCTGTTAGGGAGTGTGAGGTTTAGAGATGACACATTCTTCACTGAACCCCTTGAGGTGATGTGTCCTCTGCGTTTGACCCGTCCTGGTTGCTTAGGAGCAGCGGGCAGCCACAGTGCAGGTCCCGGGGACCAGCTCCAGCTCTGAGGCCAGGGCCTTGGTCGAGGGCAACGGCGGGAGCACCCCTAACCTGACCTGCGTGTCTCTGAGTGTGGGAGGAGGGCGCAGTGCCCGGAATAACCCCGGGGAGAACACGCTGGCCCCGCGCGGAGAGGGGCCGCTCGGCCGCGACTCAAACTCTTTCAGTGCCGCTGCGACACCCTTGTGACAACGCCGTTAGTCAGACGGGGTTTGTGTGTGTGTGTGTGTGTGTGTGTGTGTGTGTGTGTGTGTGAGCGTGTGAGTCTGTGGGTTTAGCAGAACACTGTGTTGGGTCTGGCTGAACTCAGTGTGTTGGGTCTGGCTGAATGCAGTGTGTTGGGTCTGGCTGAATGCAGTGTGTTGGGTCTGGCTGAATGCAGTGTGTTGGGCCAGGCTGGCTGAATACAGTGTGTTGGGTCTGGCTGAACGCAGTGTGTTGGGTCTGGCTGAATGCAGTGTGTTGGGTCTGGCTGAAAGCAGTGTGTTGGGTCTGGCTGAACGCAGTGTGTTGGGTCTGGCTGAATACAGTGTGTTGGGTCTGGCTGAATGCAGTGTGTTGGGCTGGCTGAACGCAGTGTGTTGGGTCTGGCTGAACGCAGTGTGTTGGGTCTGGCTGAAAGCAGTGTGTTGGGTCTGGCTGAAAGCAGTGTGTTGGGTCTGGCTGAACGCAGTGTGTTGGGTCTGGCTGAATACAGTGTGTTGGGTCTGGCTGAATGCAGTGTGTTGGGCTGGCTGAACGCAGTGTGTTGGGTCTGGCTGAAAGCAGTGTGTTGGGTCTGCACGAACAGATCAAAAAAAGCTGGACAGGAACGCAGGTTTATCTAATCAGCAAACAAATCAAAACGGGCTAGGCGGGAGCCGGAGTCGAGATTAAAACGAAGCAATGGTCATACGCAAAATCCAAACAGCAAACAAAGCGAAAGGGCTAGGCGAGAGTCCAACACAAATACGGTCAGACACAAGTCAGAGACGCAATCAATAATCCACAGTCACACTCCGAGCTGGTCTACCCAGATCAGGAGGACTGGCGGCCTTTTCAAAGAACGAACTGGCAGCGGAAATTGCCAATCTGTGGCAAACCGGAAGGTGGTAACAACCTACCACACTCGTTCCTGCTTTATTTCTCTGTCTCCCTCTCTCTTTCCCTTTCTTCCTTTCCTTCTCTCTCTCCTCTCTCTGTCGCTCTTTCTCTCCTCTCTCTCACTCTCTCCCTCTCCTCTCTCTCACTCTCTCCCTCTCCTGCAGACATTACAAGGAGAGTGCCATCTCCCCACCCACCTTCTTTCCTCCTCTCCTCTCCTCCTCTCCTCTCTTTTCCAGAGTTACATAAGGCTGGCGGAGGAGTGCATCTCACCCCCCCCGCACACAAGAAGCTCTCTCTCTTTCTCCCTCTCTTCCTCTCCCTCTCTCTCTCCCTCTCAAATGCAAATCTCATTGAAAAAAGCACTTCATTGATATGAAATGGATTGGTAAATATATTATGCTATATTATCTTGTTTTTGTTTTGTGTTCGTGATGTTTGTGTTTGTGTTGTTTGTGTTGTTTTGTGTTTGTGTTGTTTTGTTCTTGATTGCTATATCTCGATGACATGCCTTGCTTTGTTTCATTACTTGGTTCACTTTGGTTTAGCCTGGTTTGGAACCTGTATTGGTGTTTGTGCTTTGTGTCAGTCGGGTTAATCGGTTAGTCCGCTTCATTACCAGCTGACTGAAGTCTGTCTCTCCTTTTTACAGAAAGGGGGGGCTGGGGGGGGGGGTTGAAGTGGTTAAAATCAGTGAGCACCCATTTGAATGACTCCTCTGACTACACTTAGCTGGAAATGGTTGTAAAGCTAACCTTTGGAAACACCACAACAATTAATTGAATTTATTAATCCCCTCGTCATTTTGGTCATTTGTGTGGGACAGTTTGTTGTCCCCTGCGTGCTTGTGGAAGACGTTTACGTTGTTTTTCTAATTCTGCTGCGTCCCGCAGTTTCTCTCGCAGTCGTTCCTCTTTCCTGTGGTCGGAATCGAGTCACGTGCATTTTTAAGTCATTTATTTCCTTTTTAAGTTGTAATTGTCTTTCATTTCTTCGGCCTTAATCATAACCCTTACGGATAAATTAAACCTCCGTCACAGGCCTCCAGGACAGATTTGATTTGTCACGCCTGAAGTGTTTTATTAAAATACTTTATTTTAGCAAGAGAAATACTGCATTTTCAAAAAGTAGAAGTAAAATCCACAATCAACATTTACTGCCTCCCTATAGATTGTCTTAAAGGCTAGGCCGTGACTTGTGCCCTTTTAAGCCTGTGAGTGAATTCTGTCTCCACGCACAGCCCTGAATCCTGTTCTCTTCACTCCACACACAGCCCTGAATCCTGTAATCGCTGGTGATGGGGGACCAGACAGGGGGGATGGTATGATGTAAATCCATCCATCCATCCACCCATCCATTATCTTAACCTGCTTATCCTGAACAGAGTCGCAGGGGGGCTGGAGCCTATCCCAGCATACATTGGGTGAAAGGCAGGAATTACACCCTGAACAGGTCGCCAGTCCATCGCAGGGCACACACACCATTCACTCACACACTCATACACTCATAGCCACGGGCAATTTAGACTCTCAGCCTAACCTGCATGTCTTTGGACTGTGGGAGGAAACCGGAGTACCCGGGGGAAACCCACGCAGACACGGGGAGAACATGCAAACTCCACACAGAGAGGCCCCGGCCGACGGGGATTCGAACCCAGGACCTCCTTGCTGTGAGGCGGCAGTGCTACCCACTGCACCATCCGTGCCGCCTATGATGTAAATCATAAAGAAAATAATAATAATACTCATTTGCATGTATTTTAGTGCCTGTCATGATCTTGGTGCACTTCAATGTGAAAGAGAGAAACTCACCTCGAGTGATGTGCATTCACACATTAACTTTGGCCCTTATTTATAATCGATATCTGCACCAACCAGGCCTGGGTCAGATGCGTAATTGTTTTGGATTCTGTGCTCGATTGACCTTGCCTGGTGAAACTGAGCCAACCGAGAGGACCAGAAGGTGGGGTCTGTGCTTTGTCATGGTGTTTCACAGGTTTTATCCCAGGTCTGCTTCCAACACATGTTAGAGCAAATGGCCTGTTGGGGGCGGGGGCTATTTCGATCTGGCATTTCTATTTCCTGTTCTCCGATTCGTCCAATGGCAGAGCTGGTGAGCGCAAAAGGGGCGGAGCCTCCATCTCTGCGCTTTGCAGCTGCTGCTGCTACCCGCTGTAAACAAAGCTCCTGCTGTTTCCATGGCGATGGCAGGACCAATGAGGCGGGATTGGGACAGACAGGAAGTGCCAAACAGGAAGTGCGCAGGAGTGGGCAGCTACCTGGCTCCGGTTCGGCAGCGATGCGGGAATATGCGGGCAGCCAAAACCAGGGAGAAATGGGCGTTTTGGTAAAAAGGGTTTGGCGCAGAAGGTTTGTTGCATTGGCAGGAGGGCTGTGGGGGTATGGGGTATGGGGGATGGGGTTTTGTGAACGAGTGTATTTTGGAAGAGATTTTGATATAGCACTGGCATTCTCTGACTGGCACCTGTGTAGAACAGAAGTCTCTGGGATCTGGCAAACTGCTGCTCTCCCAGAGTGTGAGGCTCCCAGGGTTACACAAGGACAGAAAAGACTACATTACCCAGCATCCTCTGCTGACCCTCTCCACATCCCCTGCCTTGTCAGTAATGGAAGGGCATTTATTGTTTTTCTTGTTTGTTTTATTTTGTTACATAATTCCAGAGTCAGGTGGCAGTGTTCCTTTAATAGCTCCTTCCTCCTTTTTTTAACACCCCCCTCCCTCCTTCTTTTCTACGCTCCGCCCCTCCTCCCCGTGTGGTTGCCATGACAACTGCAGCACTGCACCATTCAGCTCATCCAGAGCTAACGCTGACGCCTCTCCCACAGAACTGATACAGTACACACACACACACACATACGCACACACACACTCACGCTCACACACACACACATACTCACACACACACACACACACACATACACACACTCTCTCTCACACACACACACACACACACACACACACATACACATACACACACGCACTCACACACGCACACAGACACACACTCACACTCACACACACACGCACGCGCACACACACACACTCACACACACACACACTCACGCATACACATACACGCTCACTCCCACGCACTCACTCACACATACACACACACTCACACATACACACACACTCACATATACACACTCACGCATACACACACACACACAATTACATACACACCTACACACATACACACACACACTCACATGCACACATACACACGCTCACACACACATACACACACTCACACAACACTTGCGCATACACACACACACACACACGTAGACACACGTAGACACACACACACATACATACACACATATATATACACACACACACATGCGCACAGAGAGGAACGAGTCAGAGCAACACTCTCCTCCTCCATCCTCCTTGCCATTTCTTCCTCTCCCTCATCAGAGAGAGAGAGAGAGAGAGAAGGAGAGGGAGAGAGAGAGAGAGAGTGGACCAGCCGAAGGATGTCACGTCTGAGCCCCTTCTCCCGGGAGACGCTCTGAGCACCACTTGGTTGTCCGTCTGTCGCAGTTCCCGGCCCCCTGCGTTTTCCTGGGAACGCTACGGCACACAGGACAGGATTTTGTCTCCGGGCGAAGGAACTTTGCGTGTTTTTCCGCTGCGGTATTTATCGGGTAATTATTTGTGCGGGCGTGGGTGTGTGTGGGGTTGTTGTTTTGGTGAGCTGGTCGCCGCCGGGGGCAGCAGGACCGTGTGTGTCGCCCGGCCACGGAGGAAGGCGGGGAGCTGGTGTCCCTCTCCTGCTCAGCACAATGTGGGCTGAACTGTGAGAACGGTGAGCACATCTGTCTCTCTCTCTTTCCCCCACTCTCTCTCTTTCCCCCCCACTCTCTCTCTCTCTCTTTCCCTATCTCTCATTCCCTCCCCCATTCTCTCTTCCTCAGTCTCTCCCACTCTCTCTCCGTCTCTCTCCCACTCTCTCTGGCATCCCCCCCTCTTTCTCCATCTCTCTCTATCTCTCTCTCTCTCGCTCCCTTGCCATTCTCTCTCCCTCGCTCTTTCTCTCTCCCCCTGACCACTGTCTGATACACGTTCTTGAACCGTTGGGCTGAGGATACGTGTTGAGCTGTGTGCTGAATGGGGGGCTTGCGTGGCTGCAGCAGGTGGAAGCCGAGACTGGCCGTTTGTTGCCGGGAGTAATGCGGTGTAGCGGGTAGAAGCTGGGGTTCTGAAATAGCGAATGAGCCGGTATAGGAGGCAGAGGCTGAGGCCAGGTGTTTGAAGGGGAGAATGAGGCGCTGTAGCAGGTGTCGGCTGAGACCTGGGGAGAATGATGCATTCAGTGGTGCATGCTGCCACGGGTTCTGAGACACTCTGCATTGCATGCTGGGAGAACAGTTTCCTTATTCGTGTGAAGCCATTGCTTGTCCTGTTTCTCCTGCCTTACGGGGGTCCATCTTTTTGACCGAATGTGTGTCTGTTCTGTCTCTTCCTGTACACTGTGTGTGTGTGTGTGTGTGTGTGTGTGTGTGTGTGTGTGTGTGTGTGTGTGTGTGTGTGTAGGTTTGGTTTGTTTTTCTGTGGGCTAGTGTAGGCTTGTGTGGGTGCATGTTTTTGTTTGTTGTTTACGTTTGTATGCACACGTGTGCTGGTTTGTTTGTGGGTGTATACATGTGGGTATAATGTGTTAGTTCTATGTGTATTATGTATGTGTGTGTATTGTGTATGTGTGTCCGTGTGTGTGTTAGTTCTGTGTGTATATTGTGTATGTGTGTGTGTATTGTGTATAATGTATGTGCATGTGTCTATTGTGTACATGTGTGTGTGTTAGTTCTGTGTGTATAATGTATGTGTGTGTGTTAGTTCTGTGTGTATTGTGTATGTGTGTGTGTGTGTGTATATGTGTGTATTGTGTGTGTATGTGTGCATTGTGTATATATATGTGTGTGTGTGTGTGTGTGTGTGTGTATATGTGTGTATTGTGTGTGTGTATGTGTGTGCATTGTGTATATATATATATATATGTGTGTGTGTGTGTGTGGGCATGTTCTTGCTCTTATGTCTTAAAGCAGCAGAGCTACTGCAGAGAACAGAATGTTTCAGGAGGGTGTCCATGGGAACGCGTGACATCACCAGAGGCTCACGCCGGTCCCCTGGGATACGCGAGGCGGAAGCTGGGGGGGTTGGGGGGGGGGGGTTTAACGGAGCCAGCTGTCCCCGCGTTCGGGAAGGAGGACCAGCCAACCGCCGCACGTCTTCACACCCACTCAACGCTCACCTGTAGAGAGCACTTTAACCGCCACGCCGCCTGCCTGGAGGACTCAGGCCCGCTAGCCGCGGGAGGCTACGCTAACCCGGGAGCCGTTGCCCTGGCAACGCGCGTGCACCGTTCATCTATGACGAGCCGTGAGAGGGGGTTTTAAAATGGGTGATATCGGTGACGGCAAGACCCTCCCCCGGGCCGCCTCTCGGCCCTGTTCCCCGCCCCCCGTACCAGGAATCCCAGGGATTCAGTTCCTGGTTTCACACGCAAAGGCCAGATGAACTATCGCGTCTGTTTTCTGTTCCTCGGACCTGTGGACTGATTCCTGAGAATGATTTCTGAGGGTTTGCTGATATGGGTCCAC
>NC_083775.1:7800425-7872925 GCF_963514075.1 Conger conger | reverse complement strand
GCCATTTTAAAAATAGTCCTAACTCAACTGCATGGTGCAGTCCACACCACAACTATAATGACAACGACCATGACAAATAATATCACTTTCCGAGTGTTTTTTTTTTCCAGCTGCATGAACGATAAAACACTGACAATCAAAATCCATCCGGATTTGCAGGGTGTCACGTTCAAAACGGCAGAGGACGTAGCCTTGAGACTATTTCCAGAGAGTTATGGTTCATCTGTGTGGATGCTCACATCGTTATCGTTATAGCTGTGGTTATAGCTATAGTTCTTGGTGTGGGCGGGTATTTAATTGTTGTCATTTATTCCACACAATCTGTGAATCTTTGACTGCGTTGGAGCTCTGAATAATACAACATTGGCTCAGGCGGTAAGAGCAGTCATCTGGCAGTCGGAGGGTTGCCGGTTCGATCCCCCGCCCTGGTTGCGTCAAAGTGTCCCTGAGCAAGATACCTAACCCCTAAATGCTTGTGACGATCTGGTTGGTGCCTTGAATGGTAGCCGATCACCATTGGCGTGTGAGTGTGTGTGTGTGTGTGTGTGTGAGTGGGTGAATGAGAAGCATCAATTGTTCATTGCTTTGGATAAAGGCACGATATAAATGCCAACCATTTTACCATGTAATACTGGCTCTGGGAGTAGCTCATTGCTCTGCTCTCAGTTGCCGTCCCCTGAGCGAATAACCGAATGCTTTCATTTTCCTGCTCATATCCTCCTTCAGTTTCTAGAATGATGGGCTAAGATGTCTGCCGGTCCGCCTTGTCTCTGAACGTAAAACCGCAGAAAGATAAGCTGCGGCATGAGCAGGAGGGGGGTTGTGGGAAGGGAGTGTTCCCTGCCTTTACGGTTACACCAGAGAGTCGGAGAAGCCATAAGGGAGCGCGTCTGCCTGGCGGCCATGTTGTTCGATGGGATGACATTGAGTACATGGACTTTATTTGACTGTGATGAAGACGCGGTAGCGTGGAAAAAAAGTGTCAGTTTTGCACCATTAAAGGGCTTATTTTGCATCCGTGTGCTCTATATTTTTTCCTTTTTGAAGTTCATGCATAATCTTTGTATACATCAGTTTTCAATGCTTAAGGGCGTTCAAGGAAGTGTCAGTCCAGTCACAAGTAGAAATATCACTGTACACTGGTTTAATGTTGAGGTGTCTGTGTGTGTGTTTGTTGTGTATGTGTTGTGTGTGTCTGTCTCAGTGTGTGTGTGTCTGGTATGTGTTGTGTGTGTGTCTGTGTGTTGTGTGTGTGAGAGTGTGTGTGTGTGTCTGTTTGTGTGTATGTGTTGTGTGTGTGTGTGTGTGTGTGTGTGTGTTGTGTGTTGTGTGTGTGAGTGTGTGTGTCTGTGTCTCTGTGTGTGTGTCTGGTATGTGCTGTGTGTGTGTCTGTGTGTGTGTCTGTGTGTTGTGTGTGTGAGAGTGTGTGTGTGTGTGTCTGTTTGTGTGTGTATGTGTTGTGTGTGTGTGTGTGTTGTGTGTGTGAGTGTGTGTGTCTGTCTGTGTGTGTGTGTGTGTGTGTGTGTGTGTGTGTGTGTGTGTGTGTGTGTCTGTGTCTGTGTGTGTCTGTGTGTGTCTGTGTGTGTGTGTGTGTGTGTGTGTGTCTGTGTCTGTGTCTGTGTCTGTGTGTTGTGTGTCTGTGTGTGTGTGTGTGTGTGAGTGTGTGTGTGTGTTGTGTGTGTGTGTGTGTGTGTGTGTGTGTGTGGGTTCCAGGCTTGTTGTTGTGATGTATGAGGACAATAGGGCAGCAGCTTGCACAGGATGAGTCAGCGGCAGCAGCCCTCTGTAATGATGGAGCAAATATGTGGGATTGTGTGTCTGTTAAAGTGTGAAACGCTATCCCCCGACCTCCCCTGTCCCCTCGTGACCCCTCATTACGGACGGTGGGCAGGACAGCGGGGTCAAAGGGCAATGACCCCACTTCCGATATCAGCCTTGCGTCTGTGTCCCAACCCCTGGGTAACCTGACCCTCAGACCCCTCCCCTCCCCCCCCCCCCCCCCCTCCCCCCCGCTGCCGGGGGCCCAGAGGAGCCCACACACACACACACACACACACCTCTGATAAGCTTTTCCATCTGTGCTCTGAGCCTACACTCATTCACGAGCCCTTCCTCTCTCTTTCTGTCTCTCTCTCTCTCTCCCTCCCTCCCTCCCTGTGCCTCTGTCTTCCTCTCTCTCCTGTTTGTCTGTGTATATGTGCGTTCTCCTGATCCCAGCCCCTCTGCGGAAAGCAAAGTTTGTGGAGGGCCCCCGCATACCCGACTCGGAGCTCGGCTCCCCGACCCACCCCTCCTCCCCTGCCGAGACCCCCGTCCTGGATCCGTACTGCCCTGGTAAGCCCCCTCCTGCTCCAGCATTCTGTGTGTGTGTGTCTGAGAGTGTGTATTTGTGTGTGTGTGTGTGTGTGTCTGAGAGTGTGTATGTATGTGTGTGTGTTTCTGAGAGAGTGTGCATGTGTTACCCCCTCTTCCTCCCTCTCTCCCTCCCTCCCTCTCTCCCTCTCTCCCTCTGGAGTAGAGCTCTCCTGGCTTTCTCTCGGTATCTGCTGTGATGGCAGCCAGCGGCGTGTCTGAAATCTGGAGGAGCAGTTATCAGAAGGGCTTCATCAGGGGTTGAGAGGGTGGCATCGCACGGGGGGGGGGGGGATGCAGGGCAGAGAACCACGACGGGCGTGCTTGTCACCAGGGACACTTACCGCTCTTAACCAGGGACACTTACCGCTCTTACCAAGGGACACTTACCGCTCTTAACCAGGGACACTTACCGCTCTTAACCAGGGAGACTTACCCCTCTTAACCAGGGACACTTACCCCTCTTAACCAGGGACACTTACCCCTCTTAACCAGGGACACTTACCGCTCTTAGCCAGGGACACTTACCGCTCTTACCAAGGGACACTTACCGCTCTTAACCAGGGACACTTACCGCTCTTAACCAAGGATACATACCCCTCTTAACCAAGGATACATACCCCTCTTAACCAGGGACACTTACCCCTCTTAACCAGGGACACTTACCCCTCTTAACCAGGGACACTTACCCCTCTTAACCAGGGACACTTACCCCTCTTAGCCAGGGACACTTACCGCTCTTAACCAGGGACACTTACCCATAACATGACAGCCGGGGTAGGTTATTAGGCACAACTTGTGGCCTAACTGATGTCCTAACTAACGTATGTATTGCTTTCCTCACTTTGTTTCTATCTAGTGTTGCTTTGCTGTAATTCTGTAAAGGATAGGTAAGATATTAAAGAAAAAACGAATGGAAACACTCCAGATATGGCAAATAAAACTACAAAAGAAACTACTGTAAACAAACTCTATAGGGCAGAGTGTACTCTTTCAGTTCAGTACGTTTTTTGTAATATTTGCTATGCCGGAACTAATTATGAAGTTTTTTTTCAAAGAACAAAATAAAAAGCAACTGCCTTGTGCAGTATGTAGCTTGAAGGATTGAGGTGTCTGAATTCAATAAGAATCCTGTTCAAAAGCCGTTGGAGAAGGCATTATGTAACCTTGAAGGGAAATTGGATTATTGTCTTGAGTGTGCTGGTGTTGTATTTAATATTCTGAGTACTGGGCGGTGCTGGATTGAGTTTGTGAGAGCTGGTTTGTGCTGGATTGAGGTTGTGTGGGCTGGGCTGTGCTGGATTGAGTTTGTGAGATCTGGTTTGTGCTGGATTGAGTTTGAGAGAGCTGGGCTGTGCTGGATTGAGTTTGTGAGAGCTGGGCTGTGCTGGATTGAGTTTGTGAGTTCTGGCCTGTGCTGGATTGAGTCTGTGAGAGCTGGTCTGTGCTGGATTGAGTTTGTGTGGGCTGGTCTGTGCTGGATTGAGTTTGTGAGAGCTGGGCTGTGCTGGATTGAGTTTGTGAGAGCTGGCCTGTGCTGGATTGAGTTTGTGAGAACTGGACTGTGCTGGGTTGAGTCTGTGAGAGCTGGGCTGTGCTGGATTGAGTTTGTGAGAGCTGGACTGTGCTAGATTGAGTTTGTGAGTACTGGGCTGTGCTGGATTGAGTCTGTGAGTACTGGGCTGTGCTGGATTGAGTCTGTGAGTACTGGGCTGTGCTGGATTGAGTCTGTGAGTACTGGGCTGTGCTGGATTGAGTCTGTGAGTACTGGCCTGTGCTGGATTGAGTCTGTGAGTACTGGCCTGTGCTGGATTGAGTCTGTGAGTACTGGGCTGTGCTGGATTGAGTCTGTGAGTACTGGGCTGTGCTGGATTGAGTTTGTGGGAGCTGGGCTGTGTTGGATTGAGTTTGTGAGTGCTGGGCTGTGCTGGATTGAGTTTGTAGGAGCTGGGCTGTGCTGGATTGAGTTTGTGAGTACAGGGCTGTGCTGGATTGAGTTTGTGAGAGCTGGGCTGTGCTGGGTTGAGTTTGGGTTCTGTGAGGCAGACCGCGCTCATTGTCGAGAGTTGCTGTTGGTCTCTGAGGCGTTGCCGTCGGCAGCAGGTGAACGGACTCGGGCGGTAAACAGGCGGAACCGCGGCCAGCCCAACGTCTCGCGGGCCAGTTGGCATCGCCAGGACGCCGTGGCATCTGCCGTGTTGGCCGCCTTCTGAAGGACGAAAACATCTGACCCCCAAACCCAAAAAGCAGCCAACATTCAACGGTTTATTAAGGCCGGGAATTAATTAAAAAATGTTTTGGTTCTCCTGGTTTTTTAGGTCTTTTTTTTTTGAAGGGCGAATGGCTGAATTGGTCAGAATCTGTGTTGTGTATGACAGTATTATAATAATAATAATAATAATAATAATGGCTTTGATTAAACTGAGTAGTTGATTATGATAAGACGGGATTTCATTGATTGACTGGTGTTCAGTTAGCTTCTGTCCTCAATACGTCACAATACATGGGCGAACATACAAAATAATATTTGCCACTTTCTGGCAAAAAAAAAAAAAAATCCATTATTTCCAATCTTACTACTGTTGTGTATTCCATCTTGGTCTTCATCTGTTCTAAACCTGCCCCTCCCACCACTGGAATATTTCCCAAGGGGTCTGTGTCCAGGGCAGTCGGGGTTTAGCGCTGGTCTGTGCCTCTGTGTGTTTGGACTGTGGCCGTATGGGTATCCCGTGGGGGGCAGGGGGTCAGGACTGCCCGTCACAGCAATTTTTTGGGCACGGCTACAGCCCCCCTCCGTCCAAAAATGAGAGACCCGACCTCACTTCCAGTCCTCTATTTCTGAATAAATGCAGATGCCTCAGTAAACAGGAGAGAGATTACGGACCGAGATCTGGCCAAGATCCGCTTAGCAGAACATGTTTATGCTATGCTATGTAGCTTTGCTATACTACTGTAAACTGTACTATGCTATGCTATGTTGCTTTGTTATGCTGTGCTGTGCGTTGCTATGCTTTGCTTTGCTATGCTATGCTACGCTAACTGTGTGCTTGATTTTTAGCACATCTTGCTCCAGTCAGAATTAGTTACTGAATTCCTGAATTACAGACTGAATTGCTGAATTACAGTCTGAATTGCTGAATTACAGTCTGAATTACTGAATTACAGTCTGAATTACTTCTAGCTAGGATCACCATTCCTTTAGTGCTGCTGCTTTTTATTAATTGTTTTTTTAAGGCACTTGGAATAGGTTATATACTGGGGTTTTTTTGTGAACTGCCTCTTGATAAGAGTCTCTGCTAAATGAATATGTATTGGCTCTGGTAACTAGGCGGTTCCAGGTTCAGACTCTTGGTTGGATGTTGTTTTCCCCACACATTGCGCAAAGTAGAGCACATAATTCATCGACAATATCAGTGCTTCTTAAACTATAGGTCATGGAGAGTAGTCCACTAGGCTATGCTAGTGTGTGTATATGTAGCAGGTCAATGAGAGGTACTATGGCAAAAATGCTCTCCTCATTGCCCCGTCCCCGTCTCCAGACCCCTTTATGAGCCCCCTGTCTGAACCCCCAAGCCTCCCACGCACACACACACTCCGGAGACAGACTCCCTTGGCTCCAGTGTGTGTGGGGCTTTACCTGTGTTTTACCTGTCTGTTACCTGCATGTTACCTGTGTGTTACCTGTGTGTTACCTGTGTGTGACGGGCAGATTAGACTCCGCTGTGATCCCGTTTGTTCAGTGGCACAGTATCGTGCTTCTTCATAAACAAAAATCTCTTACAAAAATGTGCGTGTAGGGACCCTGCAGTGCGTTTCCTCGTCTGGAGGCTTCAGCTCGGTGTGACAGTGACTGAAGGCTCCTGCTGGAATAACCAAAGAAGAAGATGTTTGGTGAATAAATAGATAGAGCTGTCCTCCGTGCTGCACACGCTCACTAGCACGCAGTCTTATGTACCTGCTCCTCTCATCTGTCTCCGTGGTTACACCCCCCCACCCCCTTCACACACACGGGGGGAGGGGGGGGGGGGTCAGGCCAGGTGTAGGTGGGCAGGCCAGTCTTTTTCACGGTCTGGGAGGAGGAGGGGGGGGGGGGGGGGGAATTAAAGGCGATTCGGCGGAGGCACGAAAGCATTCCTTAGCGCACTGATAGTTGCCATGACAACCATCTGCCTCCTCGCGTTGGCCGTTTCGAGAAGCGTCGGAGAGAGAAAGCAGAATAAATAAACGAGTCCTCTTCGTGCGCGGCGTTCTGCATCCCCTCTATCGTATTCACCGCTCCGCCCCGGGGGGAACGTACAGTAGACGCTTTTTAAATTGTGGCGATTCATTACGGCAATAACAGTCCCTGTTAGTGTGTTTTATTTGTGTGCCGTTCCGGGTTCCTCACCGGTCGGGGGGGGGGGTGGGGGGGATGGCAGACAGAAATGGAGCCTAAATGGCGGTTTCCCTTAATCACAGTGTGTTGATGGAAATGTGGTGCAGAGGCCCTTGTGGAATGTGCTGATTGGAAAGTGGAAAACAGAATGCGTTGTGTGTGGTAGCAGGTGTGCTTGTGTGTGCGTGTGCGTGTGCGTGTGTGTGTGTGTGTGCGGGAAGCCTGTGTGCGTGAGTGCGTGTGGGGTTGTGAGCCTGGCTCTATCCGTCACACGCATACCTGCCATTCAGTCAGATGACTTCGTCAGATTCCTGCAGGGTTGCCGACTGTGTTTGGCCACCTAACCGCTCCCCTCCGTCTGAATGGTTCCTGTGATCCCTGCCCACATTCACTCCCCTTCTCATCCCTGCCCACTCTAACTCCCCCTCTCATCCCTGCACAGGAATTTAAATCTCAGTGGATCTACCTGATTACATAAACATTAAGAAGGCTTGCCGTGCTCTCAGTAAAAAAGTACACACACAGACACACACAGACACACGCAGGCTTCCCGCACACACACACACACACACACACAGGCGCACACACACACACACACACACACACAGGCTTCCCACACACACACACACACACACACACACGCACGCGCGCACACACACACGCGCACACACACAGGCTTCCCACACACACACACACACACACACACACGCACACACACGCACTCTACTCCCCGCTGAAAGACCGTATAGACGGTTGGCAGCGTTAGCGATAGCCCGGTCCGTTCCAGCGCTGATGCCGTCAGCGCGTCCCCACAGGAGTGGCTGAGTAATCAGTAATAATGTGTTCATCTCCGCCCGTCCCGTCTGCCTGCTGAAGGAAGCCATTACCGCCGCGATGGCGGCCGTTTGTCACTCCGCAGTGCGCCCGCTCGACGAGAGCCGAGGATAACGAGCTTCGCCGTGTGCGGTCAGAACCGCTTAACCACGGCGGAGATCCGATTGGATTCATACGCTGCCGGCAACCACTGTGTTTAAGGGAGACAGTTCCCGCGTTCAAGTGTGTGGGTGCGCCTGTGTGTGTGTGTGTGTGTGTGTGTGTGTGTGTGTGTGTGTGTGCGCCTGTGTGTGTGTGTGTGTGCGCGCACCTGCCTGTGTGTGTGTGTGTGTGTGTGTGCCCGCTTGTGTGTGTGCCCGCTTGTGTGTGTGCCCGCTTGTGTGTGTGCGCCTGTGTGTGTGTGTGTGTGTGTGTGTGTGTGCGCACACCCGCTTGTGTGTGTGTGTGCGCCTGTGTGTGTGTGTGCGCCCACCTGTGTGTGTGTGTGTGTGTGTGTGTGCGTGCGCCTGTGTGTGTGTGTGTGTGTGTGTGTGTGTGGTCGTGTGTGTGTGTGTGTGTGTGTGTGTGTGTGGTCGTGTGTGTGTGTGTGCGCCCGCCTGTGTGTGGTCGTGTGTGTGTGTGTGTGTGTGCGCCCGCCTGTGTGTGTGTGTGTGTGTGTGTGTGTATGTTCAGACTGTCAGGAAACAGAGGGTGTGCCCGGTGGATGCTCTCTAATGAACTTCCAGTGGTCAGGGCTATACTATTAGCCTGCCAATGACACGAAGCGCCATTTCACTGAAGAAAACAAAATGGCATGCCTTATGTTTAAATTTAGCTTAATCTTAACCTTGAAAATGGTGCAGTGCCCATGGGGTTCATGAACTTGGTTCCTGGAAACCGGAAGAGGCAGCAGTCAGTCCCCCCCAATCCCCGATTCCAGGCCCTGAGGCCTAGCTCGTTAGCTCGTTAGCGCTGTGCAAGCTCGGCCGTTCCACCTGGTTGGCTGTCATTGAGAGCGCTGCAGGGTAGCAGCTGCCACTGGCCCCTTCTCTTTTTTCTCTCTCTCTCCCCTCTCTCTCTCTCTCTCTCTCTCTCTCTCTCCCTCCCTCTCCCTCTCCCTTCCTCTCTCTCTCTCTCCCTCCCTCCCTCTCTCTCTGTCCTTTCCCCCAGGGGAGATATGGTGTCATATCTCCCACCCCCGCCTCCCCGCTTTGCTCCACAGCTGGTGTCTGGGGCTTCCGGGCGCTAACGTGCTACCGCTACCTCGGGCCCTAGAGGCAGTTTTACAGCAGATCCGGTGCTTTGCCGAGCGGGGGTCAGAGGGCGGGGGTCAGAGGGCGCGCGGGGGGACAGGTCTGGAGCTGTGAGGTGGCAGATGGTCACATCCTGTATCGCTGCCTGCAGTCTCCCCTCAGGACAGGAAGTGACAGATCTGACTCTGAATCATCCCTGGGTGCCGTTCGCTGCCAGCTTCCTCCGTTTATAACATTTACCCAAAATTTGACTTGAAACTGTCAGAATTTCAATGTCGAACCGAATGATCCACGCGTCCCGATTGTGCAATTTCAAATTCAACACAAGAGCTGCATAAGCAAGGGATATTCGCCATGACAAAGATAAAAGTGTTGGAGGTTTTTTGGAACCGTTGTTGACTTGTTTAAAAAAAAACTGGCTAAACGTGGCGCGTTTCTGCTCTGGAGAATTGGCGGAAGTGACTGGCAGTGTCGGGTTGTTCCCGAGTTATCTCACCTCTATTTTGGGGGAGGTTATTTCGCCTGCGTTTGAAACTGTGGGGGTTTTTAGTCAGAGCTGCGGAGAGAGATGCTGAAATCATTCTCCAGGAATGTGGGTCTTACGTCCTCCAGTGCACTGTGTATCATCAGTGCTAATCTCGTCCCACCAGTTCTGTTTATCCAATTATTTATTCATGAATAAAAATATACTTCACATTTGTATTGTTCTGTGTATGTTCTCAGGACAATACTGTGCCTAATTTGCATTTTTGTGTGCAATTGTGATGATGATTACGAAGCATATCTGCTTGAGGTGCCGGTATTTTAGTCTTATATTTAGACTTTTAACATTTTAAAGAAGGCAAAAATATTGGTGAGTTTGAATTTGACCCAGTTCAAGATCTGCCGATGGGGTGAGAATTTCACCGGTGAAGCAAACAGTAACAAGCTAAAATTTTCTTCTTGAGAGAATTTTTATTTAAGTCTCATTACAAGACTAACATTTTTAAGCCTTTTTTTTTTTTTTGCAGTGCAGAAGAAGTGACCTGCCCCTCAGTCTCACCCTGTGTAGCAGTGGATCTTTGATTAACACTGAGGGCATGCTGGGGAAGCCATTCATGTTCATGTTGATGTTCAGGGCAAATGTTGACTTCCTAGTTACTTAGGAGCAGTGGGCAGCTACAGTACAGAAACCAGGGAACAGTGTGGGGTTAAGGGCCTTGCTCAAGGGCCCAACGGCTCTGCGGATCCTATTGTGGCTACACCAGGGCTTGAACCAGGTGAACTCAATGTACAATAGGTAATGTCAGACTTCTAATGGTCAAAAAGGGAATAGCAGCAACAAACACCTTCAAACCACAACACTGTTTATCCCTCCCCCTTCTCTGTAAACGTGTTGACGTTGAAACGCCATTGGCTGTGGCAATTAGAATCAGTTTTCAACCAATGAGCTTGAATTATTTTACAGTTACTCAAGTTTTGGTACAGAGTGTCGGGCCGTCAACTGTACATTTTGAAACCCGAATTTAAGGACTACAAACCCAGGCATGAGTCAACATGTCAGTGAGCCTGTTTCAATGATAGGAAGGGATTTACAATGGTTTTGTAACAATGTTTTAACACAAAACGATGCTATTATTGCACGTCTCTGGACCATAGAGAGGCAGGAAACAGGGTGTGGAGCCTGAGCTGAGCTCTACCCATAACATAACATTACATTACATTACATTACATTACATTACAGGCGTACAGTTTGACGTACAACCAAGTGCAGATCGAACACAGGGACAAGTGCGATGAGGACCCGAGAGGACAGTACGGTTCCAAGTCCTGGCGTGACCATATAGATACAGTTGGAACCCTTGAAGAGTACATCAATTGATTACATTAATGGCATTTGGCAGACCCCCTTATCCAGAGCGACGTACAGTTGATTAGACCAAGCAGGAGACAATCCCCCCTGGAGCATTGCAGGGTTAAGGGCCTTGCTCATGGGCCCAACGGCCTGTGCGGATCTTATCTTGGCTACTACTTAACCACTTAACCACTAGGCTACAGGCCACCCCACACTCATGAACCTACGAGCTGGCAGACCACGGTTGGCGGTTAGAATACCCAGGGTGCCCAGGGCGGATATAAGACCCGGGGGGTGTTGGCGTAGCCGAGTCAGCGCTTGGCGTAAACGCCGCGGGCCAGAGCGCCGTGACTCACCTCCCTCAGCGGAGGCTGGCGGCTGATGGCGGCTTTTTCCCTGGGCCGGCCGGGCGAGGGACAGATCTGGAGCGCCGGGAATAGCAGGACGGCGGAATGGCGGGATGGAGGAATGGCGGCAGGCTGGGAATGCGGATGCCGTGGGTGTTTTTTAGAGAATTACAGGAGCCCCCCCCCCCCATGCCAGGATGGCTTAATGCAGCTTCTGATGGGCACTGCCAGGACTGTACTGGTGCTCTCGTCTACACTGACCGCAGAAACGCAAAGAGCTCTATACTGGGGTGCTGGATGCAGCTGGATGCAAAGCATAGGAAGCTCACTCACACTTTCTCTCTCTCTCTCACACACACACACACACTCATACACACACACACACACACAATCTCACACACTCTCTCAAACACACACACACACATACACACACACACACACACTCATACACACACACAATCTCACACACTCTCTCATACACACATACACACACACACACACACACAGAATCTCACACACTCTCTCAAACACACACACTCTCTCATACACTCACACATACTCACACACACACTCACACACTCTCTCTCATACACACACACACACACACACACAGTCTCACACACACTCACGTACACACTCTCTCTCACACACTTTCTCATACACACACACACACACACACACACATCCATGTATATATTTAGATCCTTACTCATTCTATTTATACAAAAAGCTTGGACTAGAGTTACTGTGCGGCTACATGATAGGTCCATTCTGCGTTATGTAGCACCATCCTTTTAAAGACTCGGTTGGCTCTGGCCTTCTTCGTTACGTGGCGGCGTAAACGCGCATCATCGTTTCGAGGACTTGCTTGGTCTCCGATTGTGACGTGGCCTCCGCAACTGTCTCCCTCTCTCCCCCAGGGGAGGCGAACCCAGAGCTGGGGCCCCCTCCGTCGGTGGACGAGGCGGCCAACACCCTGATGACGCGGCTGGGCTTCCTGCTGGGCGACAAAGTGAGCGAGGGCCCAGCGGGAGCGCAGTACAGCATGGAGGAGCAGGACGACAGCCAGGTGGGCTAGCGCTAGGCTAACTGAAGGCATTGCTTTTCCTGATGTAGCAACGCGACATTGGTTAGCGGGCCTCCTATCCCTGATGTAGCACTGCTACATGGGTTAGCGTGCCACCTTTACCTGATGTAGCAGTGCTACATTGGTTAGCAGGCTACCTTTAAATGATGTAGCAATGTTAAAGGGCCCAACGGCTGTGCAGATCTGATCTTACTTGGCCCAACAGCTGATCTTATTTGGCCCAACAGCTGATCTTATTGTGGCTACACCGGCAATCGAACCTACAGTGGTTAGCATGCTACCTTTAAATGATGTAGCAATTCTCCATTGGTTAGCGTGCCACTGTATTCTGATGTAACAATTGTACATTGGTTAACATGCCACCTTTTCCTGATGTAGCAATACTACATTGGTCAGTGTGCCACCTTTTCCTGATGTAACAATGCTACATTGGTTAGCGTGCCACTGTATTGTGATGTAGCAATGCTACATTGGTTCGCGTGCCTCCTTTTCCTCATGTAGCAATGCTACATTGGTTAGCGTGCCACTGTATTCTGATGTAACAATGCTACATTGGTTAACATGCCACCTTTTCCTGATGTAGCAATTCTCCATTGGTTAGCGTGCCACTGTATTGTGATGTAGCAATGCTACATTGGTTAGCGTGCCACCGTTTCCTGATGTTGCAATGCTACATTGGTTAGCGTGCCTCCTTTTCCTCATGTAGCAATGATACATTGGTCAGTGTGCCACCTTTCTGATGTAACAATGCTACATTGGTCAGTGTGCCACCTTTTCCTGATGTAGCAATGCTACATTGGTTAGCGTGCTACCTTTAAATGATGTAGCAATTCTCCATTGGTTAGCGTGTCACTGTATTCCGATGTAGCAATGCTACATTGGTTCATGTGCCTCCTTTTCCTCATGTAGCAATGCTACATTGGTTAGCGTGCCACTGTATTCTGATGTAACAATGCTACATTGGTTAAAATGCCACCTTTTCCTGATGTAGCAATACTACATTGGTTAGCGTGCCACCGTTTCCTGATGTAGCACTGCTACATCGGTTAGTGTAGCCCCTGTATTCTGATGTAGCAATACTACATTGGTTAGCGTGCCACCGTTTCCTGATGTAGCACTGCTACATCGGTTAGTGTAGCCCCTGTATTCTGATGTAGCAATACTACATTGGTTAGCGCGCCACCGTTCCCTGATGTAGCAGTGCTACATCGGTTAGCGTAGCCCCTGACGGCGCCGGCGGTTTCTCCGTGTGACAGGGCCTGTCGGGGACCCAGCGGATCAGCCCCTGCTCCACCCTGACCAGCAGCACCGCCTCCCCGCCCGCAGGCAGCCCCTGCTCCACCCTGCCCTCCGCCACCCCGGGGAACTCCGGGAGCAAGGACTGCCCCTACGGCTCCGTCACCAGCCCCACCTCCACCCTGGAGAGCCGGGACAGCGGCATCATCGGTGAGACCAACCGCCGCGGTCACCCCTGTGTTTCCAAACCGTTATCTGCGTTGCACCGTTATCTTAATGTATTTCACCTTTTTAAAATATATTTATCGACTTCGCACTTGCAGTAGTGTGCCGATTATGGTATATTAGTTAAAGGTTAATAATGTGTTTGAATCCATAGCAACCGCTTCTGGTGTTCGAACGGACTGAGGGCTGTAATTAACCCTTTGAACAGTAGATTATTTTTGGTTGTTTTTTTTTCTTTTTTTTTGCCTTAATTCTTCTATCGGTGTCCTAGAACTCCACTGCTTCCCGTGACCAGTAGTGTCATCAGCATTAAAATGTTCAGTTAAGAGCGTTCTAATCACATAATTCTGATCTTATGATCGAAAAAAGGTTAATTGACATTGAAATTCCCGACTGCGAACTGACAAAAGTAAATTTTTTAAAATTATTTTTATATTCAGGTGATGGCATTGGTTTCAGAGAATATCTAAATGTTGTGTAATGTATTACTGAGGTAAAATATTCAGCATTATCTGAATGCTGGTGATTTATTAGCGGGTGAATTTGAGATGCTAACCCGTGTTCCCCTCGCCCCTCAGCCACGCTGACCAGCTACTCGGAGAACGTGGAGCGGGGGGGGAAGCACGGGGAGGGCTCACGGGGGAACCTGAAACTCTGGCACTCCCACAAGGGCACGGACTCCTACCTGTACCGCGTGGACGAGAACATGACCGCCTCCACCTACAGCCTCAACAAGATCCCCGAGAGGGGCCTGGAGCCCATGTCCTCCCACTCCGTGCACTCCATCCCCCTCTACCTCATGCCCCGGCCCAACTCTGTCGCAGGTGAGAGACTCACTACCTCACTACCTCACTCACTCACTCACTACCTCACTCACTCACTCATCCATCCATCCCCCTCTACCTCATGCCCCGGCCCAACTCTGTCGCAGGTGAGACTCACTCGCTCGCTCACTCACTCACTCACACACTCACTCACACACTACCTCACTCACTACCTCACTCACTCACACACTACCTCACTCACTCACTCACACACACACTCACTCACTACCTCACTCACTCACTCACACACTCACTCACTCACTCGCTCACTCACTCACTCACACACTCACTCACACACTACCTCACTCACTACCTCACTCACTCACACACTACCTCACTCACTCACTCACACACACACTCACTCACTACCTCACTCACTCACTCACACACTCACACACTCACTCACTCACTCACTCACTCACTACCTCACTCACTCACTCACTCACACACTCGCTCACTCGCTCACTCACTCACTCACTCACTCACTCACACACTCACTCACTCACTCACTCACTCACACACTACCTCACTCACTCACTCACTCACACACTACCTCACTCACTCACACACTACCTCACTCACTCACTCACTCACGCAATTCCATGTACAGTGCGTAATGCATGTAGACGTGGACGTGTTGTAGCAGTGTGATCGGGGGGTCTAGCCGATCGTGATGGGTGAACACCCCTCAGTTCAGCTCAGTCCAGTGCCGGCAGGATGGAGTGCAGATGATAAGATCCGCACGCTATGGAAATAGATGAAATTCTTTGAGATTAAAGTAAGTGGTTCAGTGTCTTCACAAGACCAAAGGCATGTGTTCCTGGTAAATATAAAGGTAAAAAAGCTACAAGAAAACACATACCAGGCAGTCGCTCATAAGTTGATAATGGCACTGCTGTTTTGGGTCCTGTGTTCTGAATCTGTGAGTTGTGAGTGTGTGTTTGAGAGAGAGAGAGAGAGAGAGAGAGAGAGAGAGAGAGAGTGTGTGAGTGTGAGTGAGGCAGTCAAGTGGTCTTAGGGCACTCTGTGTTGCTTATGGGAGTGTGAGAGAGAGAGAGAGGCTTAGTGTTACCTGTAGAAATGTCAGAGGCTGTTGGGAGATGGATAGAGATGGAGAGATAGAGTAGGGAGAGGGAGAGGGAGCGGGGGAAGAGGAGGAGGAAATGTAGGTGTGGATTGACACAGCAGAGAACATCAAAGCACCTGGCTTTAGCTGCTCCAATCCAGCGAGTGACAGCAGGTTGGCTTTGAAGCACAGAGAGAGAGAGAGAGCGAGAGAGAGAGTGAGAGAGAGAGAGAGAGAGAGTGAGAGAGAGGGTGAGAGAGAGAGAGAGAGTGAGAGAGAGAGAGTGTGAGTGAGTGAGTGAGCGAGTGAGCGAGTGAGCGAGAGAGTGTGAGTGAGTGAGTGAGTGAGTGTGAGAGTGAGTGAGAGAGAGTGAGAGAGAGAGAGAGAGCGAGAGAGAGAGTGAGAGAGCGAGAGAGAGAGCGAGAGAGAGCGAGAGAGAGAGTGAGAGAGAGTGAGAGAGTGAGAGGGGGGTCGGGCGCATTAACCCTCCTAACTCTGGGCTGCACGTTTCAGTAGTAAAATCAGCAAGATGGCCGACGGTGAGAGGTTCTGTGCACCTCCAGCCTTTGTGAGCTTATCCGCTCAAGCGTGAGAGAATTTATACCCATAATCCTTTGCTTGACAAACCCTTGACAGCAGGTCTTTACTCTTAACAGCGGTGCATTAGGGAAGGTGCGTTTCTCTCCCTCTCTCTTTTTTTCCTCTCCCTCTACTTTACATGTACTTCTGTGTTTGATGGGAGTAGTGCGTAAGAAATGAAAGGGGGATTAAGGGTTCTCAGAGACGAGTGTAAATGGCCTGGTGCATAAGCGGGGATGGCGCTGTGCGGAGGCCGCTGCTCTCTTTCGGGGTTTGTGCGCGGTACGTGACGAGGGTTTCACACAGAACCGAGAGAGAGGGGGCGGAAGCTTCCGGAAGACTCACCAGCACACCAACACCGATCTGTGTCAGTGTCTCTCTCTCTCTCTCTATCTCTCATCGTCCCTCCTTCACTCATCCTTCTCTTGCTCTCTCAGCATCACTCTGTCTCTCGCATGACGCCCCCCCCCCCCCCCCAAACACCGCCAACACCCGCCATTCATCCGTCACTCTCTCGCGTCAGAAGGGCTGACTGTGGTGGTGCTGTTAACCCCACTGTTTTTTCCCACGTGTACAGAGCTACTACACTGATATACACTCAGATACAGAGCTACACAGATATACACACACACGCATACAGAGCTACACAGATATACACACACTCAGATACAGAGCTACACAGATATACACACACACACACACACATACAGAGCTACACAGATATACACACTCAGATACAGAGCTACTCAGATATACACACGCATACAGAGCTTCACAGATATACACACACTCAGATACAGAGATACACAGATATATACACTCAGGTACAGAGCTACACTGATACACACACACACACACATACAGAGCTACACTGATATACACACACGTTCAGAGCTGCACGGATATACACACACTTACAGAGCTACTTCACTGATATACACTCAGGTACAGAGCTACACAGATATACACACACACACACACACACACACACACATACAGAGCTACACTGATATACACACACACACACACATACAGAGCTACACTAATATACACACACACACACACACACACGTTCAGAGCTGCACGGATATACACACACATACAGAGCTACGCTAATATACACACACGTGCAGTGCTACACTGACATACACACTCAAGACGGACACACACCCAGACAACACTGAGATCAGAACGGCCTCCCGCCCCGCCCCTTCTATTCTAGCCCTACTTGTCGGTGCTGTGCTAATATTTATCTGCCTTCCAAACCCCTCTCTCCTCCTGCTCTCATGACCTCTCTGACCCTCTCTGCTTTTCCTCCATCCCCCTGTGCTGTGGTATGTGCGGCCAGATATAGATTCGCATCGGTCTGAGCCGATGGATTTGAACCCGGGCCTCTCCCTCGCCCATGGCATTCCGAAGTCAACCGTTATTCTGAATTTGAAGCTCGCCGTTGCCAGCGGTGTTGTCACGTTAACGAGGCCTGCTTCCACACCTCACTGTGCTCCACTGGCAAACTAGCTGAGCTACACCTGCTGAACTCTCTCTCTCTTTCTCCCTCTCTCTCCCTCTCTTGCCCTATTCCTCCCTCTCCCTCTCCCCCCTCTCTCTCCCACCCTTCTCTCCCCCCCTCTCTCTCTCTCTCTCTCTCTCCCTCCCTGCAGCCACCAGTTCTGCGCACCTGGAGGACCTGGCGTACCTGGATGAGCAGAGACACGCCCCCCTGCGCACCTCCCTGCGCATGCCCCGTCAGAGCGGGGGGGTGGGGCGCGGCGCCCAGGACCTCCGAGGTGAGCCCTGCCCCGCCCCTGAGAGCAGGGGGTCCCCAGCCCCAACCCCAACCCCAGCCCCAACCCCAACCCCAGCCCCAACCCCAACCCCAGCCCCAACCCCAGCCCCAGCCCCAGCCCCAACCCCAGCCCCAGCCCCAGCCCCAACCCCAACCCCAGCCCCAGCCCCAACCCCAACCCCAACCCCAACCCCAGCCCCAGCCCCAGCCCCAGCCCCCGCCCCAGCCCCAACCCCAACCCCAACCCCAACCCCAACCCCAGCCCCAGCCCCAGCCCCAGCCCCAGCCCCAGCCCCCGCCCCAACCCCAGCCCCAGCCCCAGCCCCAGCCCCAGCCCCAGCCCCAGCCCCAACCCCAACCCCAACCCCAACCCCAACCCCAGCCCCAGCCCCAGCCCCAGCCCCCGCCCCCGCCCCAACCCCAGCCCCAGCCCCAGCCCCAGCCCCAGCCCCAGCCCCCGCCCCCGCCCCAACCCCAACCCCAGCCCCAACCCCAGCCCCAACCCCAGCCCCAACCCCAGCATCAGCCCCAGCCCCAGCCCCAGCCCCAACCCCAACCCCAGCCCTGGGACAGCCCCAGCCCCGGCCCCGGCCCCGGCCCCGGCCCCAGCCCCAGCCCCAACCCCAGCCCCAGCGCTGGGACAGCCCACTAGCTCTCTTATTCTCCATTTGAGCCCAGAAAAAGCTAAGCAAAAAAGCTGTGTGCTTATCGGTGCTTTAAGGCGGTGGGGGGGGGGGGGGGGGTTCCTGCCGTCTCTAATCCAGGACCCCCCATTATAAGCTAAACAGGTGAAAGCCTGCGTCTCCCCTGGACAGGGGGTGGGGACTCGTAGCGGAAGAGCATAAGGCCCCTCCCACAACTCCCACACGCGTGCTGATAGTTCCGAGGCTCTAGGGGGCGCTGTCCGACAGCCTGCCTCCGTCTGCACGACTTCCACAGGATTCTGGGTACTGCTCCGCCCCCCTGTTTCAGTATCGCTGTGATTTTCCGCTGCAGATGACGGTGCTAGGAGAAAAAAAAAAAAATCCTAGAAATCGGTCCCTGGTGAGTAATTATGGCTCAGTCGGAAATTACAGTCCAAAAACAGTATCATTTTGCGAGGGTAAATTTGTCAGCTTCAGTGGGGAGAAAACATGCTTTTTGGTTCCAGAGGCTTAATGAGCTGCAGTACCTCCAGCAGCCACTGGGGTTGGCCGACTCGGCTCATTCCGAACGCTTATTTTCTCCTTTTTTCTTTTACTCGCTCCTGACCCGGAAATCGATCAAGGCCCGCCATCTGTGAGGGCATTCCCACCCGTTAAATGTTTCTTCAAGGAACTAGCTTTCTCACCTTTGAGCGAGGAAACATTAAGTCTTTTTTTTTTTTTTTTTTTTTTTGAAAACGTAAATCCACCTCTCCCGATCCCGCCTAATTCACATTTTAACAACTTAAACAACTACGATTTTCTTTGTCTAGCTTCTTTTTCTAGCAAGGAAAAGAAAAAAAGAGATTAAAAAATGAAGGCGATTAGAAAGAGCCCCTGTTCCCCTGGCACAGGATACAGATCCTCCCTCCACCAGCTTCCTGCTTCCTGCTTCCTCTAGCTCCGCCCAGCTGATGATGTCACGGGCTGCTCTGTCCTGCTCCGCTCCCTCTCTCTCTCTCCCTCTCTCTCACCCTGTCTCTCTCTCCCTCTCTCTCACCCTGTCTCTCTCTCCCTCTCTCTCACCCTGTCTCTCTCTCCCTCTCTCTCTATCTCTCTCTCACCCTCTCTCTCTCATCTCTCATCCCTGTCTCTCTCTCCTCTCTGTCCCTCTCTCTCACTCTCACTTTCTCCCTCTCTCTCCCTCCCTCCCTCTTTCTCTCTATCTCTGTCTCAGTGCGGTAATGTCTCTCACTCTCTCTCTCTTTCTCCCTGTCCTCTTGCTTGTGTGTCCTGTCTGTCAAAGCCTCCACCACCATCCATGCCTGGCAGTCCCAGTCAAGTAAGTTCCTCTGCTTCTGCCCCATTTCCCAGACTCCCCTGCTCCTCCCATCATGCCTCACTCTCCAACCGAGCGCCGGACCGACTTCCTGAAACAGGGATCCTCAAATCTGGCCCTCCAATCCAAATCCAGCCCTGGTTTTCTTTCCTCCCGGATACTTGACTGAATAATTAGTGCTACTGATTGGTCAGGCTGACTTCACACCTGACTCCCTGGTAAAGGGAGGGTGGAAAACCAGCAGTTCTCATCCCTCAAGGACCGTGATTTTATCATCCCTGTTCTTGAGAATATTCTAGATCCTGGTACAGGAGAGGACAGGTCTGCTGGTTTTTTGCATTTCACCTGGCTGTCCTGTACCAGGGCAGAGACAGACCCCTGTTGTATCTCATTCTCTATCAGTAAGCAAATGCTGGTTGTACCCAGATCTGTGTTAGTAGTGTAATCACACGTGAGATCTTCGTCCGGCCATAGTTAATATTGCCCCCTACAAAACATTACTGACAGATACCGCAAAAAGTTGTACTGTAGTTTCACTGAAGTACAATGCTGTACGTTGCTGTTACAGTAAACATGTGGTATTAAAGATTGTCAAAGATTCTCCTTCCAAACACAGCCATACCTGGGCGAATGGTTATGACTGATTTATACTGCGGTGCACAACCCTTCCCGCTCCTGTCGTACCACAAAAGCGTCATATCGCGCCTGTCCTGAATTTTTTTATTATGCATTGGGCACTTTGCCATGGAGTGTTGTTCGGCCAGCCAGATCGTGGCACTCTGAACTTCACTGTCATGGATACATTATGTTTTATTGGGGTTTTTTTTTTCTTTCAATAATTTCACCGGGCAGCGTCATGCGGCATGTTTTCACAAACGTAAACGGCAGTTTGACGTCTCGTTGCCATAGAGACAACAGAGCCTTCCCCACAGGCGTTCGCTGAAGTGTAAACGCGAAACGTTGCGCGACTCTTTTCGTTTTTGAGGGCACGACGCTTGTTGAAAGGGCTGTGTGACTTCAGTACAAACCAGAATTTTGGCGTTACGAAGGCAGGCGACCACAAACTGGAGCTGCGTAGTGTCTCGTTGTTCCCCCTCCTTTGAAAAACAGCGCCCCCTGCTGGTGAGGAAAAACTCCCAGCCCAGCCTGGAAACCCTGCGTTACCTTCATTGCCATGCGTTTACCAGACATGTAGACGCGCATGGTAAAACCTCTCGCGTATTAAACTGCAGTCTGTCAGCTTGAAGGAAGAGGCCAGGCTTTATTCATTTATAATATGTATTTATGTTTATTGATTTATGTTAAACTTGTGGCTGAGACTCAGAGGCTATCAGTGTGTGCCTGCTCGACATGTAGCAGATGCAAAAACAACATAAAATCAATTCGGTCTTTATTGCTATAGCAACGATGGCGATGGAAGTCATAACACAAAACTGGAAAAACTCAAACCAAAATGTGAAATTACATCTTTCTATACTGGAGTGTTTTTTATACGCCCCCAAAAAAATGAATTGTGGATTGAGTTCTGTTTCTTCAGTCGTGGGGAGGAATGTTGAATTTTGGCTTGTCACCAGTGACAGAAAATGTAGTGACTATCACTTTGTGAAATATTAAATGCCTGTGATGTGATTGGGCATATTAACTATTAAACAGCCTTGCCTTCAATGTTAGAAGGCACACGTTTGAGCCTGACTTTGTATAGTTAATTGATCGCAATATACAGCAACTAATTAGTTGAAGAGGTTGTTTGGTGATGTGTTTTGACTCTCCCCCCATCCTGTAAGCCTAGTGTGTTTTACCCTCTGTAGTTGTTGTCGTTGTTTGAGGTGTTTTGACCCTTCTCCCCTCCCGTACCCCAGTGTGTCTTGCACTCTACAGTTGTTGTAGTTATTGGAGGTGTTTTGACCCTTCTCCCCTCCTGTACCTATATTTTGTTTTGCCCTCTACAGCTGTTGTCGTTTTTTGAGGTATTCTGACCCATCAGCCCCCCTGTACCCCATTGTGTTTTGCCCTCTACAGTTGTTGTAGTTGTTTGAGGTGTTTTGACCCTTCTCCCCTCCCATACCCCAGTGTGTTTTGCCCCTTTGCAGTTGTTGTAGCTGTTTGAGGTTTTTTGACCCTTCTCCCCTCCCATACCCCAGTGTGTTTTGCCCTTTGCAGTTGTTGTAGTTGTTTGAGGTTTTTTGACCCTTCTCCCCTCCCATACCCCAGTGTGTCTTGCTCTCTACAGTTGTTGTCATTGTTTGAGGTGTTTTGACCCTTCTCCCCTCCCATACCCCAGTGTGTTTTGCTCTTTGCAGTTGTTGTAGTTGTTTGAGGTTTTTTGACCCTTCTCCCCTCCCACACCCCAGTGTGTTTTGCCCTTTGCAGTTGTTGTAGTTGTTTGAGGTGTTTTGACCCTTCTCCCCTGCCATACCCCAGTGTGTTTTGCCCTTTGCAGTTGTAGTTGTTTGAGGTTTTTTGACCCTTCTCCCCTCCCACACCCCAGTGTGTTTTGCCCTCTACAGCTGTTGTCATTGTTTGAGGTGTTTTGACCCTTCTCCCCTCCCATACCCCAGTGTGTTTTGCCCTCTACAGCTGTTGTAGCTGTTTGAGGTTTTTTGACCCTTCTCCCCTCCCGTACCCCAGTGTGTCTTGCTCTCTACAGTTGTTGTAGTTGTTTGAGGTGTTTTGACCGTTCTCCCCTCCCATACCCCAGTGTGTTTTGCCCCTTTGCAGTTGTTGTAGTTGTTTGAGGTGTTTTGACCGTTCTCCCCTCCCATACCCCAGTGTGTTTTGCCCCTTTGCAGTTGTTGTAGTTGTTTGAGGTTTTTTGACCCTTCTCCCCTCCCACACCCCAGTGTGTTTTGCCCTCTACAGCTGTTGTCATTGTTTGAGGTGTTTTGACCCTTCTCCCCTCCCATACCCCAGTGTGTTTTGCCCTCTACAGCTGTTGTAGCTGTTTGAGGTTTTTTGACCCTTCTCCCCTCCCGTACCCCAGTGTGTCTTGCTCTCTACAGTTGTTGTAGTTGTTTGAGGTGTTTTGACCGTTCTCCCCTCCCATACCCCAGTGTGTTTTGCCCCTTTGCAGTTGTTGTAGCTGTTTGAGGTGTTTTGACCGTTCTCCCCTCCCATACCCCAATGTGTTTTGCCCCTTTGCAGTTGTTGTAGCTGTTTGAGGTTTTTTGACCCTTCTCCCCTCCCGTACCCCAGTGTGTTTTGCCCTCTACAGTTGTTGTAGTTGTTTAAGTTGTTTCAGGTGTTTTGACCCTTCCCCCCTCCTGTACCTATATTTTGTTTTGCCCTCTACAGCTGTTGTCATTGTTTGAGGTCTTTTGACCATTCTCCCCTCCCATACCCCAGTGTGTCTTGCTCTCTACAGTTGTTGTAGTTGTCTGAGGTGTTTTGACCCTTCTCCCCTCCCATACCCCAGTGTGTTTTGCCCTCTACAGTTGTTGTAGTTGTTTCAGTTGTTTCAGTTGTTTCAGTTGTTTCAGTTGTTTCAGGTGTTTTGACCCTTCCCCCCTCCTGTACCTATATTTTGTTTTGCCCCTTTGCAGTTGTTGTAGCTGTTTGAGGTGTTTTGACCCTTCTCCCCTCCCGTACCCCAGTGCGCTTCGCGCCGTACCGGCCGCCGGACATCTCGCTGAAGCCGCTGCTGTTCGAGGTGCCCAGCATCACGGTGGACTCGGTGTTCATCGGGCGCGACTGGCTGTTCCAGGAGATGGACGCGCAGCTGCGGGGCTCCAGCCGCGGCGTGGTCATCGTGGGCAGCATCGGCTACGGCAAGACCGCCATCGTGTCGCGCCTGGTGGCGCTCAGCTGCCACGGCACCCGCATGCGGCAGATCGCCTCCGACAGCCCCCACGCCTCGCCCAAACGTACGCGCCCCCGCCCGCCCGCCCGCTCGGGAATCCGGGGTTCAGCCCCCGGCTAACGAGCTTCATGTCTCAATTCATTTCACATTTTACATTGTAGTCGTTTGGCAGACGCTTTTAATCCAAGGCGACTTACAAGTGCATAGGTTCTTCCACAAGTTAAAGCATCACGTCCATAAGTAGTAAAATACACAAGAAATGCTGTTCTAAACAAAAATACAGTCATTGTAAGTGCAATTTTAGTTTTTAGTTTTTTTGGGGGGGGGTAGACAAGAGGGATATCGGAAATGGGGGGGGGGGGGGGGGGGATCAGGGGGGAGGACTAAGGAACAGTTTGAAAAGGTGTGTTTTGAGTCGAAATAGGGGGAGGGATTCTGCTGTCCTGACAGTGGTAGGTAAGTCATTCCACCACTGAGGAACCAGAGCGGAAAACAGGCGTGAACGACCGCCAGGTGCTCGTAGTGAGGGAGAAGTAAGGCCGACCAGAGCTGGCATTTCATGTCTCCTCGTGTTTCACGAAGCAGGACTGCGGAGTTACCTGGATAACTGCTCTGAGTAAAACCTGGAACAGCTCTTTTTACTTCAGTCCACGTTCCGGATTTGGGAGGTCTCCTGGGGTTTTACTCTAGTGCAGTTATCCAGCTAACGTGGTCATCCTGCTTTGTGATACGGGCCCCTGCTTCATCTGAGGCGTTCTTAGTTCATACCACATGTATTTTGTTGAATGGGCACATCTGTGTGTGATTTGCTCAATTCTATGGACCCCTGAACCAGGAATGATGGGTGTTTGCTGAAAGATGATGCAAGTGTCGCGATTGGTTGTGATTATCGTGGATTCCTGACCTTGATTGTCTGGTTTTGGTGTGTGTGTGTGTGTGTGTGTGTGTGTGGGTGTGGGTGTGGGTGTGTGACTGTGTGTGTGTGTGAGTGTGTGTGTGAGTGTGTGTGTGAGTGTGTCAATCAGGTCAGCGTGTGAGTATGTGAGTGTGTGTGAGTGTGTGAGAGAGACAGTGTGTGCGTGCATGTGTGTGTATGTTTTAGTGTGGCTGACAATGCTGTGTGTTTGTACCGCTAATGTACCCATAATGCATTTGCTGTTCCTGCAGACTCGGAGGGCCTTCCCCTCAGCCAGCCCCAGCCCTCCCACGGCACCCTGGGCGGGGGGAGCTGTCCCGGGACCCCGGAGATGCGCCGGCGGCAGGAAGAGGCAATGAGGAGACTGGCATCTCAGGTACGGGAGAACAGGCCTCCCCCCCTCCCCCCCCCGAATCTCTGCTTATGCTCCTGTGTCATCACTGCTGGTATCTCCATCTCAGCATGCCCAAAAAGGCCCAATCGTGGGTGGTGATGTGCTCCATGTCACAGTTTGCATACGCCATCCTCTCGGCTGATCGTCTGCGGAATGTGGCTCCGTGGGGGTACAATGCCGACACGTAATCTTGCGAATGTTCGCTCATTGGAAATGGCTAACGTTAGCTAGTTAGTGTTAGCTTGCTAGCCAATCTCATCGGCAGCTGGCAAAGTTGACGGATAAGAATTAGTTTACTTAATGTTATTTTCAACCTTAGAGACCCCACACTCCGTTTTTGGATGTCAGCTGTCTAAAAGAGTTGATCCACTGTTATATAGCTTGCTAGCCTATCCATTTAGCGGTATTTTAGCTAATGTTAAATTTAGTTAACTTACCTTTGTTGTGCACTATGAACCATGTCAGTACCACGCATCCACATTAGAATGAAAGTAAGTTGGCGAAAATGGAAATGGATTGGCGAGCTATTTCACTAGCTAGTTAGCAAGCTATACAACAGTCGATCAGCTTCACACTCAACCAGGCCCACACGTCGTGAAAAGAAACCACTAACAAATGTTAATGAAATATTTATAATTCCGCAAAGCAATTACCAACCCAAGCTATTAGACCTTGTTAGCACAACACATAAATAACAACTTTGGTTTTTTTTTTTTTAACTCTCCCCATCTTGTTTTAGCTGTCTGCCCCCAAGGCGTTTGAAATTAGCATTCCAATTACCCATCTGATATTCTCCGTCGGAGAATTTCCGTTTTTTCCGCTACCCTCGGCGTGACATTTAAATATCATCGCCCGTCGTGAGCTCACAGCGCTTCGCCTCTTTGATTCGTACCCATTAGCTCGCCGTTCAGCCTTTAGCCTTTCGCCCGGTTCAGCTCCGCGCCTTCAGCCTCAGATCGGCTCGTTCAGAGCGCCCCGGCAGCCTCCATTTTACCTCTGCTGTGACAAACGTCTATTCTTAGATGCCTTGTTTCTAATTTAGCTTACTGTATTACACTTCTGCACTACAGCACAAGCGCGATAATTAGCACCTTTGACTGCGCTGTGGAAGCGCGCAAAAAAAATTAAAATAACATTTTAATAGTTCACGGGTGATTTGATTACGTTGAATTAAAAGATGATTTATTGTCCCATTTTACAGATTTGACAGTTTGTCTTTCATCTGAAGCCAGTGTTGTAATGCACCTTGCTGAAAAAAGAAAAACAGCTCAAGCTAGGTTTTGAAACAGCTGGTAGCCGGTTGACCAGCTCAGGCGAGCTACCAGCACTCGCTGGTTGACCTGTTCATACCCAGCTAGACCAGCTCATACCCAGCTAGACCAGCTCATACCCAGCTAGACCAGCTCATACCCAGCTAGACCAGCTCATACCCAGCGAGACCAGCTTATGACCAGCTAGACCAGCTCATACCCAGCTAGACCAGCTCATACCCAGCTAGACCAGCTCATACCCAGCAAGACCAGCTCATACCCAGCGAGACCAGCTTATGACCAGCTAGACCAGCTCTGTTGTCAAGCAGATCAAACTGGCATAGCTGGATTTTACAGCAGGTCAGATAACAGTGCCAGTTTCCCTCTCGCTGGAGCTGAAATCAGTAATATTTTAAACCAGCGGGGAACGCCTCTGCATTGAACGTGTTCTCGCTCTGCTTTGAATTCTTTACTACAGCCCTTCCTGAGTGCCTTACTGGCTTTCTTTTTCTTTTCAAATTAACTTTCATTTTTTAGCATAGTAGCTGTACTCCTGATTAAAACGACATGTTGTCCGATCGCTGTCCGTAAATTCCAATTACCCGGCTAACTGTACTTCATCATGATGTAATACCTCTACCGAAATGAGCAATTTTTCTGTGCAGAGGACAGAAATAGCTTTGGACACAGAGCCACAGAGACCGAATGAATCGATTGCACCTGTATCTGTTGAGTGAGCAAATGTTTTGTGGTGGAATTCCCCTTTAATGTAACAAGGCTGTGTTTTGATGACCTCAGTTTTGAAGATTCCCCCTTTCTCAGCCTCTAACTGCTGTTCTCTTACCCCCTGTGCCACCCCCCCCCTCTCTGTCGCCCCCAGGTGGTGGCGTACCACTACTGCCAGGCGGACAACGCCTACACCTGCCTGGTGCCGGAGTTCGTGCACAACGTGGCGGCGTTGCTATGCCGATCGCCGCAGCTCCTGGCCTATCGGGAGCAGCTGCTGCGGGAGCCGCACCTGCAGAGCATGCTCAGTCTGCGCTCCTGCGTGCAGGACCCCCTGGCCTCCTTCAGGAGAGGGGTGCTGGAGCCCCTGGACCTCCTCTACAAAGGTCAGGGGTCAGGGGTCGGGGTGCGCCCCCTCCCGAACCCTCCGCGACCCGTTAGGGACCCGCCTGTCCCTGCTGCGGTTTGCGTAACATTGCGTAGCCTAGCTCAGCAAAACATAACATCACATAGCATTGCATAACATAGCATAGCATAACATAGCATAACTTCACATAGCATAGCAGAAAATAGCATAACAGTGCATAACTTAACATAGCATATCTTAGCATAACATAGCACAGAATAGCATAACTTAGCATTACATAGCACAGCAAAGCATAGCACAGCTTAACATAACAAAAATGCTTGCCATTTTCCTACCAGTAGAGTGTGCCTATCGCTTCCTTAAAAAACTCAATATAATTTTTTCTTGAGTAGTCCCTTGGTAGTAACAGTGTGCCCTGTGTCTATACCCTGTCTCTTGTGTTCCGCGTTGCTCAGCCTCTGTAAACACGACGGAACCCTCCGTGTCTTTCAGAGAGGAAGATCACCGCCGATGAAGACCTCATCATCCTCATCGACGGGCTGAACGAAGCGGAGTTCCACAAGCCGGACTACGGCGACACCATCGTCTCGTTCCTGCACAAGACCGTGGGCCGCTTCCCGCCGTGGCTGAAGCTGGTGGTGACCGTGCGGAGCTCCCTGCAGGTGCGCGCACGTGAGGGGGCGGGGTCTACGCTGGCTGTGAGGCGAGGGGGCGGGGCTTACACTGGCTGTGAGGTGAGGGGGCGGGGCTTACACTTGCTGTGACGAGAGGGGGCGGGGCTTACACTGGCTGTGAAGAGAGGGGGCGGGGCTTACACTGGCTGTGAAGAGAGGGGGCGGGGCCTGCACTGGCTGTGAAGAGAGGGGGCGGGGCTTACACTGGCTGTGAAGAGAGGGGGCGGGGCTTACACTGGCTGTGAAGAGAGGGGGCGGGGCCTGCACTGGCTGTGAACCGGCTGTGAACCCAGAGGGGCGGAGCCTACTGGGGGCGGGGTGGGGCCACGCAGGGTCAGAACAGAGAGGGTGGGGCCACACAGGGTCAGAACAGAGAGGGTGGGGCCACGCAGGGTCAGAACAGAGAGGGTGGGGCCACACAGGGTCAGAACAGAGAGGGTGGGGCCACGCAGGGTCAGAACAGAGAGGGTGGGGCCAACACGTACTCAGAACCAAGGCTGCGGGTCAGCACCGGCTCGGACACGCCTCTATCTGTCACAGACATTTCACAGCGCCGTCGGCACCATTTCCTGCCCCGTGCATCATCAGACTACTTCAGTTTAGTTAACTGTTCTAACAGCGCCGCTGATTCTCACACTTCTGGTTACTCATTTGCTGGTGTTATTGGAGTGTTGATGATATTTTCCATCGCACCGGCCTGCTCGAAATATCCTGTCTGAGTGCGTTTTATGTTTCGCGAGTAGCTCTTGATAAGAGCACCGGCTGAATTGATGTCATTTATATGTAATGTTAAACGCACAGCCTCGTCCCATACTACAGTACCTCCTTCCCCACCGGGTTTGAGTGACAGCACATGTCTGTTGTTCTGTGGTATATATGCGATCTATGATATGTGTGCTATCTATGATAAATGCATTGTTCATGATATCCGCGGTATCTGTTGTATATGTGATCTCTGCAGTGTCTGTCATATCTATGGTGTCTGTAGTGTCTGATACCTGTTGTAGTGTTAAGGATATCTGTGGTATGTCCACTGCCAAAACCCCTTTTTTTTTTTTTTGTAGTGTAGACATAATTCATCACTTCATTCCCCTCTATGTTCTCTGTTTCTTCCAACCCTACCTTCTCCTCCCTCTCTCCTCCCTTTCTCCCCCCACCCCTCGCACCGCGCAGGAGATCACCAAGCTCCTCCCCTTCCACCGCATCTCGCTGGACTGTCTGGAGGAGAACGAGTCCATCGACCAGGACCTGCAGGCCTACATCCTCCACCGCATCCACAGCAGCCCCGAGATCCAGAACAACATCTCGCTCAACGGCAAGATGGACAACACGTCCTTCGGCAAGCTGAGCTCCCACCTCAAAGCCCTGAGCCAGGGCTCCTACCTGTACCTCAAGCTGACCTTCGACCTCATCGAGAAGGGCTACCTGGTGCTCAAGAGCTCCAGCTACAAGGTGCGCTGGAGTCTTTCAAGAGTTTGTGTTGTTCCACCGCGAAAATTAAACACCAGAACGTCTTAGTTTTAAATGTCGGTTTTAAAAGGTTGTTTAATATGCAGTAGCTATTTTATAACAACAGTTTGTCATTTAGCTGATGCATTTATCCAAAGTTACTTCCAGTTGATTAAACTAAGCATGAGGACAATCCCCCCTGGAGCAATGTGGGGTTAAGGGCCTTGCGCAAGGACCCGATGGCCACACAGATCTTATCGCTACACCAGGGCTTGAACCTCCAACCTCCCGGGTCCCAGTCTTGTACCTTAACCACTGGTCTACAGGCTACCCTGTAGTAAGGGAACTTGTGGATCCATTCTCCACTTTAGCCAATAATTGAGGGAGAATGTCAACACTTCTACCTCGAATGAGGATGCATCACAGGGGGGGGTTGGGGGATGGACTTTGGTATTCTCCCCAAATTATCCGTTTCACTCATATATACATCATATTTCTAACTGTCTCAGATGGACTGTAACCATCTGGTAACCATCTCAGATGGACTCTGACAGTCTCAGATGGACTGTAACTGTCTCAGATGGACTCTAGCTGTCTCAGATGGACTGTAGGCGTCTCGGATGGACTCAGATGGACTGTAGCCATCTCAGATGGACTCAGATGCACTGTAGGCGTCTCAGATGGACTTAGATGGACTGTAGCCGTCTCAGATGGACTCTAGCCGTCTCAGATGGACTCTAGTCATCTGGTAACCATCTCAGATGGACTCTAGCCGCCTCAGATGGACTGTAGCCTTCTCAGATGGACTCAGATGGACTGTAGCCATCTCAGATGGACTCAGATGGACTCTGACCGTCTCAGACGGACGGTGACCGCTGGGTTTTGTCCCCCAGGTGGTGCCGGTGAGCCTGGCGGAGGTGTACCTGCTGCAGTGCAACATGCGCTTCCCCACGCAGTCGTCGTTCGAGCGCGCCCTGCCGCTGCTGAACGTGGCCGTGGCCTCGCTGCACCCGCTGACGGACGAGCAGGCCTTCCAGGCGGTGACTGCCGGCTCCGTGCAGGGCGCGGTCGACTGGGACGACTTCCAGCAGCGGCTGGACAACCTGGCGCTGTTCCTGGTGAAGAGGCGCGACGGCACCCGCATGTTCGTGCACCCCTCCTTCCGGGAGTGGCTCATCTGGAGGGAGGAGGGCGAGAAGACCAAGTTCCTCTGCGACCCACGGTGAGGAGGGCCGGCCAATGGGGGGGGGCGGGACCAGGGAGACACGGCCAATGGGAGGGGAGGGACCAGGGAGGCACGGCCAATGGGAGGGGAGGGACCAGGGAGGCACGGCCAGTGGGAGGGGAGGGACCAGGGAGGCACGGCCAATGGGAGGGGCGGGACCAGGGAGGCACGGCCAATGGGAGAGGAGGACCAGGGAGGCACGGCCAATGGGCGGGGCGGTACCACAGAGGCACGGCCAATGGGAAGGGCGGGGCCAGGGAGGCACAGCCAATGGGCAGGCTGTTCCCTGTTAACATAGCTCAATCATTTACCATTTTGATAATTTGATTAGTTACCTCGGGTGACTGGTTGGAGCATGCAGCATATGCACACGTCTGTGGGGATGGGCTAAAGGCTCTCACATACATCACCATGTCAGGGGAGAATAAGTCTGAGAAGTTACGCCTGCGTAGGCCAGTGCTCCGTATCAGAGGAAGATTGTTCCGGAAAGGCTCATGGCTGTGGCTCTCACTCCCTCCCCCTCTCTCTCCCTCTCCCTCTCCCTGTCCCTCTCTCTCTCTCCCTCTTTCTCTCCCTCCTTTCCTTTCTCTCCCTCCCTCTCTCTTCCTCCCTATCTCTCTCTCAATCCCTCCCTCTTTCTCTCTCCCTCCCTCCCTCCCTCGCTCTCCCTTTCTCTCTCTCCCTCCCTCCCTCTCTCTTCCTCTCTCTCTCTCTCTCAATCCCTTCCTCTTTCTCTCCCTCCCTCTCTCTCCCTTTCTCTCCCTCCCTCTTTCTCTCTCTCCTTCCCTCCCTCTCTCTTCCTCTTTCTCCATCTCTCTCTCAATCCCTCCCTCTTTCCCTCCCTCCCTCCCTCTCCATCTCCCTCTCTCTCCCTCTCTCCCTCCCTCCACAGGAGCGGTCACACTCTCCTGGCCTTCTGGTTCTCCCGGCAGGAAGGCAAGCTGAACCGGCAGCAGACCATCGAGCTTGGCCACCACATCCTCAAAGCACATATCTTTAAGGTACGGCGACCCCTGACCCCTGACCCCTCACCCCAGCCCCTCTCACACGAAGTCACAGCATCACTTTCCGGCTTAAGCACGACAGAGAACTGAGGTGTTGAAAGTGAGAAGTGAGTCTTTCTCTCTTGTGGTTTGCCAGTCAGTTTCCTGTTAATGGACCGTGGAAAAACCTTGACTCATTTCCCCACAGTGGCCCAAAGACAGTTTTCAGACTGCAGGCCTGTTTGACAGCCATACTGTTTATTGATTGGTTGGCTGGTTGGTTGGTTGATTGATCGAGTGATTGATCAAGTGATTGATTGGTTGGTTGATCGGTTGGTTGATTGGTTGATTGGCTGGTTGGTTCGTTGATTGATCGAGTCTGTGTCTGTTCTCTCTTTCAGGGCCTGAGTAAGAAGGTGGGGGTTTCCTCGTCTGTCCTGCAGGGGCTGTGGGTGTCGTACAGCACAGAGGGGCTCTCCACTGCACTGTCGTCTCTCAGAAACCTGTACACCCCCAACATCAAGGTAGCCCCCCCCCCCACACGCAACCTACACGCTCAACATCCCCCCACTACACCCCAAAGATCACGATAGTTGTTATTGTTGTTATTTGATGACATTACTTAGCCTACTTGTCATTAATGATAGTCTGCTTGTCATTAGTTAAGTTCAGTTAAGTTTTATATCACACATTTGTATAGCATTATAAGGCATTTTATAGCGCATTTATATGGCATTACCTAGCGTTTTATATAGCACATTTATATAGCATTATATAGCTTTTATATCGCATTATATAGCGTTTTATATAGCACATTTATATAGCATTATATAGCGTTTTATATAGCATTATATAGCGTTTCATATAGCACGCTTGTCACCGTGTGTGCAGGTGAGCCGGCTGCTGATCCTGGGCGGGGCTAATGTGAACTACCGCACGGAGGTGCTGAACAACGCGCCCGTGCTGTGTGTGCACGCCCACCTGGGCTACGCCGAGACCGTGTCCATGCTGCTGGAGTTCGGCGCGTCCGTGGACTCTGCCTCCGAGACCGGCCTCACCCCGCTGGGCTACGCCGCCGCCGCCGGTCACCTGCCCATCGTCACCACGCTGTGCCGCCGGAGGGCCAAGGTGCTCCGCCGCGCCTCGAACACTGTTTACCTCCCACACTGTGCGCCTCGAACACTGTTTACCTCCGACACTGTGCGCCTCGAACACTGTTTACTACCGACACTGTGCGCCTCGAACACTGTTTACCTCCGACACTGTGCGCCTCGAACACTGTTTACTACCGACACTGTGCGCCTCGAACACTGTTTACTACCGACACTGTGCGCCTCGAACACTGTTTACCTCCGACACTGTGCGCCTCGAACACTGTTTACTACCGACACTGTGCGCCTCGAACACTGTTTACTACCGACACTGTGCGCCTCGAACACTGTTTACCTCCGACACTGAGCGCCTCGAACACTGTTTACTACCGACACTGTGCGCCTCGAACACTGGTTACCTCCGACACTGTGCGCCTCGAACACTGTTTACTACCGACACTGTGCGCCTCGAACACTGTTTCCCTCCCACACTGTGCGCCTCGAACACTGTTTACTACCGACACTGTGCGCCTTGAACACTGTTTACCTCCGACACTGTGCGCCTCGAACACTGTTTACCTCCCACACTGTGCGCCTCGAACACTGGTTACCTCCGACACTGTGCGCCTCGAACACTGCGCCTCGAACACTGTGCGCCTCCGACACTGTGCGCCTCGAACACTGCGCCTCGAACACTGCGCCTCGAACACTGTGCACCTCGAACACTGTGCCCCTCCGACACTGTGCGCCTCGAACACTGTTTACTACCGACACTGTGCGCCTTGAACACTGTTTACTACCGACACTGTGCTCCTCCAACACTGTGCCCCTACAACACTGCCCACCTCCAACACTGTGCTCCTCCATCATCACCACCACTGGCATTTGGCAGACGCTCTTATCCAGAGCGACGTACAGTTGATTAGACTAAGCAGGAGACAATCCTCCCCTGGAGCAATGCAGGGTTAAGGGCCCAACAGCTGTGCGGATCTTATTGTGGCTACACCGGGATTAGAACCACCGACCTTGCGTGTCCCAGTCATTTACCTTAACCACTACGCTACAGGCCGCCCTTCCAACACTGCACCTCCAACACTGTGCTCCTACAACACCATGCACCTCTGACTCTGCTGTAGCCCACAGAAATGACTCAATATTATTTTATCTTTACAAGTTTATTGTTACAGCCACTGCGCACATGAATCAACATTCCTGTAAAGGTGCCAGTATTCGCTAACTGGCTAGTTTTCAACTGCGGCCCCTGGGCAAGATGAAATAGCCATTAAAAGACAAGACAAGTCACCAGAGCAAGACAATCAAATAAGCAACAAACATAACAGGTCACAAGAATATATCACTCTTCAAGCACGGATATCAGGACAGGGGCAAGGCAGAGCGGACGGCAGACAGACCAGCGGATAACGGCACACAGAATAGCTCACAGAACAGCACACAGAACAGCACACAGAACAGCACACAGAATAGCACACAGAACAGCGCACAGAACAGCGCACAGAACAGCGCACAGAACAGCGCACAGAATAGCGCACAGAACAGCGCACAGAACAGCGCACAGAACAGCGCACAGAACAGCGCACAGAACAGCGCACAGAACAGCACACAGAACAGCTCACAGAACAGCGCACAGAACAGCGCACAGAACAGCACACAAATCAGTCATACGAAGCGTAAAGGTAAACGTATAACACCACCATGCAAACAGGGGGATAGACAGTTAAGTAGCTTGTAATGCTGACAGACGTAATTGCCTTTGAGCCAGGTTTAAAAATGCTAGTGAAAAAATATCACTGTCATTTTTAATGTTGCTTTGTATTCTTGTGTCTCTGTATTCATGTGTACTCAGAGTCCCCTGTGAAATTGAGATGTCTCAGTTGGATAAATAAATCAAATGAATATTAAGTATTGGATTATTATTATAGTTTAGTTTATTTATGTGAGCATGTTAGGGTACTACCAGCAGGTGCTTTCCACTGAAAACTGTTATTTATTTTTATGTGGCAGTTTCTTGTATTTAACAAGTTTATTGTTTGAATTCATCCCAAAACCATAACTAACGGCATTGTCTATTTGTGTGCATGTGTGCGTGTGCCTGTGTATGTGCGTATTTGTTTATTTGTGTATGTACCTGTGTGTGTGTGTGTACCTGTGTGTGCGTGCCTGTGTGTGTGTGTATGTGTGTACCTGTGTGTGTGTGTGTGTGTGTGTGCCTGTGTATGTGCGTATTTGTTTATTTGTGTATGTACCTGTGTGTGTGTGTGTGTACCTGTGTGTGCGTGCCTGTGTGTGTACCTGTATGTGTGTGTGTGTGTGTGTGTACCTGTGTGTGCGTGCCTGTGTGTGTACCTGTATGTGTGTGTGTGTGTGTACCTGTATGTATGTATGTATGTATGTATGTATGTATGTGTGTGTGTGTGTGTGTGTGTACCTGTATGTATGTGTGTATGTGTGTATGTATGTGTGTGTGTGTGTGTGTGTGTGTGTATATGTGTGTGTGTGTGTGTGTGTGTACCTGTATGTATGTGTGTGTGTGCGTGTGCGTGTATGTGTACCTGTGTGTGTGTGTGTGTGTGTGTGTGTATGTATGTGTGTGTGTGTGTGTGTACCTGTATGTATGTGTGTGTGTGTGTACCTGTGTGTGTGTGTGTGTGTGTGTGTGTGTGTGTGTGTGTGTGTGTGTGTGTGTGTGTACCTGTATGTATGTATGTATGTGTGTGTGTATGTGTGTGTGTGCGTGTACCCGCGTGTGGCCCCGCACTCAGGTGGATCACCTGGATAAGAACGGGCAGTGTGCGCTGGTGCACTCGGCCCTCAGGGGCCACCTGGAGGTGGTGAAGTTCCTGATCCAGAGCGACTGGAGCCTGGGGGGCCAGCAGCAGGGGGGCAGCAGCAAGAGCCAGGCCGTCCAGCAGGCCCTGGTGGCCGCAGCCAGCATGGGCTTCACCGAGGTGGGTACCAGACACGTAAATGTTTGGCGTTTATATAGCGCCTTTATCCAAAGCACTGCGCACTTGATGCTTCTCATTCACCCATTCATACACACACTCGCACACCGACGGCGATTGGCTGCCATGCAAGGCACCGACCAGCTCATCGGGAGGATTTAGGGGGTTAGGTGTCTTGCTCAGGGACACTTCAACAACAGGGTGGGATCGAACCGGCAACCCCCCCCCCCCCCGACTGCCAGACGACTGCTCTTACCGCCTGAGCGAATGTCTCCCCATACGTGTTGCCCTAACGTGTTTCATACATAAACACTATAATTATGTGTTTTTTAGTTGCTATTTGCGTGTCAGACTAGGGGGTTTGTATGTCTGTGTCAAGGCTTCGTTTCTGAAGCTCACTTCCTGGTCTTGTCGAGAGACGCTGTCCCCTAGTTTCAGTGTAGGTGTTTCAGCCTCCAGCTTCAGTGAAAGTCATTGGGAGCAATACAGTCAAAATACGAGAGAGTCAACAATTTCCCCCACAAGAAAATGTACTTGAAATTGGTGTTTTTTTTTTGTCTCCCATTAGTTGAGCTATTGTGTTTTTAGGACAGTGCGGGAGCACTTTGCGGATGAATCAGGGACAGTTTGCATCACAGTCGAGTCACCGTGTCTCACACGCTCAGTCCACGACCTCGACTTCATCGTGCCCCTGTAAGGGACGCCCCCCCTCTTCCGTTTCCCTACCCCCGTTTCTGGCTCCAGCTGCCAGGGAAAACTTAAGAAGTCTGACTCTGATGCCAGTGTGTCTGCTGGCCACACTGACCTGGGTCTGTAATCGGTATTGTAATCAGTCGGTCGAATTCGAATTCGAATGGTCGAATAGCGGCCGGGAGGGGGAGATCAGGATCCTGGATCTCCTCAGTATTGTAATCAGTCAGTACGATGGTCGGATAGTGGCAGGGAGGGGGAGATCAGGATCCTGGATCTCATCAGTATGATAATCAGTCGGTACGATGGTTGAATCGCGGCCGGGAGGGAGAGATCAGGAGCTCCTCGAGTCGACAGACTTGCTAATTCCGTCACAGCAGGATGGCCAGTGTGTGACTGCCTTATTGACAGGGGGTCACAAAATGGTCTCCGTCCTCCTGTAATGTGTATTGGACATTCCTGATCCAGGCTTGGCATGGGATGAAGGGTCATCACAGCACAGGTTGTGGGCTCAGCCTGACTCTGCTCAATCCAGGATACGGTTAATGTGATTCTGACAACTGCCGTTCCTGTAAATAAACATCATTTTCATGAGGTTCGGGAGAACTTCCTGATTTTCTTTACGTTGGTTCCAGAATGCTTTTTTGCCAGGCCAGGCGTGTGTGTTGTGTGATGACGTCACAGACACTTGCTCAACATTTTTTGTGTACAGTCTATGGTCTTTTGTGTGCATGTACATTTGCACATGATGATGGCGTGTATGTGTGCATGTATTTATGTGTGTGTGTGTGTGTGTGTACGTGTACATTTGTCCCTCCAGATCGTGTCCTACCTGCTGGACCTGCCAGAGAAGGACGAGGAGGAGGTGGAGCGCGCTCAGATCAACAGCTTCGACACGCTGTGGGGCGAGACGGGTAAGAGTGTGTGTGTGTGTGTGTGTGTGTGTGTGTGTGTGTGAGAGAGACGGGTAAGAGTCTGATATTTCTCTGGTCTGCTCTGTGCGGAGATGAGTTGCTCTGGTCTGCTCTGTGCGGAGTGATGAAGATGAGTTTCTGTGCGGAGTGATGAAGATGCATCTGTGCTGAAGCAGCCACTCTAATGTACTGGTGGAGTGATGAAGATGAGTCTGTGCTGAGTGATGAAGATGAGTCTGCGGAGTGATGAAGATGAGTCTGTGCTGAGTGATGAAGATGCATCTGTGCTGAGTGATGAAGATGCATCTGTGCTGAAGCAGCCACTCTAATGTACTGGCGGAGTGATGAAGATGAGTCTGTGCTGAGTGATGAAGATGAGTCTGCGGAGTGATGAAGATGAGTCTGTGCGGAGTGATGAAGATGTGTCTGTGCTGAGTGATGAAGATGAGTCTGTGCTGAGTGATGAAGATGAGTCTGTGCTGAGTGATGAAGATGAGTCTGTGCTGAAGCAGCCGCTCATGTCCTGGCGGAGTGATGAAGATGAGTCTGTGCTGAGTGATGAAGATGAGTCTGTGTGGAGTGATGAAGATGAGTTTCTGTGCGGAGTGATGAAGATGAGTCTGTGTGGAGTGATGAAGATGAGTCTGTGTGGAGTGATGAAGATGAGTGTGCGGAGTGATGAAGATGAGTCTGTGTGGAGTGATGAAGATGAGTGTGCGGAGTGATGAAGATGAGTCTGTGGAGTGATGAAGATGAGTCTGTGGAGTGATGAAGATGAGTGTGCTGAGTGATGAAGATGAGTCTGTGCTGAAGCTGCCGCTCTCATGTCCAGGCGGAGTGGGCGTATCCTCCAGCTGGAGTCTCTCATTACGCCCCTGTCTCTGCAGAGAGACCAGCGCTCCTGTCTCTGATCTGATTGCTCAGTGTTTAACCGCACGGACCCGGGATGTCTCACTCAGCGAGGTGTGAGAGAGAGGCGGGCAGAGGGCCGGTGACTCAGCACTGATGTTCCACTGGAGGAAAGGGCTGGCTTCGGTCTTTTAGTCTTCTGATGAGGCTTAGTCTTACTTTTCATATTCCTTTCTGTAAAGTTACTTGATAAGTGACTTATCCCATTTGGCAAATCTAGAAATGAATCAAACTGTCTCTCACCTCATTGGCAATATTGTTTTTTACTTCTTTAGCAAAAATGTAATTGAAATGAGATTTTCATTCGAAAGAACAAGGTGTTTGTTGAGATTGAGATTTTTTGTCTGTGTTGTCTTGCCCTGGGGGATGGAGTTGGCAGTGTTTTTATGTTGATTCATAGTCATATAATCTCTGCCAGGCTTTTCACTGCCTGGATGCGCGATGGCTGTAAATTCAGATTCAGAGGAGATCGAAACACGTCTGTTTACAAACCCTCGTCTCAACAAAACGGGTTCCGCATTGTCCCTAAAATCTCTAATGCAGGGAAGCGGACTTTATCGGGTTTTCAACTCGACGAGTTTAAAATTTGATCGCCGGAGGTATTTGGGTTATGAATATATGTATGAGGCTTTGAGTGTGCGTATTAAGCGGAGCGATACCGAGCCGTGTTCGTTGCCCGAGCTCCCGTTGAAGTGGACGTAATCAATCTGAGGAGAGGTTCTGATGTTGTTATTCGCGCTCTCCGTGCGAAGAAGGGTGCCAGACAGTGTCGAGGTGAGTCATTTTAACAGCCAGTACGCGGTGTAGGTGGCAGCCAATGGGCTTCTTCCAGCGAGTGCGTTTATGTAAGGAAGGAGTGGGCGGCCGCGGTTGCTCTCAGCCTCAGTTTCGGCGCTTTTCAAACGCTGCTTAAAACTGTGCTGCCGAGTGTAGAGGTGTTGATAGAGATGGATGGGACGTACTTTATCGAGCCCCAGTGGGGTGCGGTTTTGTCCTTGGGCTGTGCAGTGGAGTGCAGTGGAGTGCAGTGGAGTGCAGTGCCCGGGGACCAGCTCCAGCTCTTGGTCAAGGGCAACGGCTGGAGAGCACCTAGCCTGACGTGCGTGTCTTTTCATACGGCTCTTCGGTACGGTTTGGCTGTAGTGGTTTTAGCCCAGTAAAGCCTGCCTTCGGTTTATCAGTGACGGATCTTGCCCTGCCTCTTCTACTTCTCTCCTGCTTGTTCTCCCGACGAACAGGAAAGAGCCGTATCTCTCCTGCACGTCGTCCCAGCGGGGACCTCCTCTCTGATGCCGTAGGGTTTCCCCACAGAGCCCCGAAACCACACCTGTCTGTTTAAAATGTTCTCAAATCGGGCCTTTAACAGGACGGTACAGTTATTTAGCCGACGCTTTTATCCAGTGCGACTTACAGTTGATTCGACTAAGCAGGTTAGGGTTAGGGTGATAACAGCGCTCTCTCTCTCTCAGCGCTGACGGCGGGTGTGGTAGGGTGTGTTTGGGTTAGGGTGTGTGTTGGTGTGTGTTTGGGTTAGGGTGTGTGTTGGTGTGTGTTTGGGTTAGGGTGTGTGTTGGTGTGTGTTTGGGTTAGGGTGTGTGTTGGTGTGTGTTAGGGTTAGGGTGTGTGTGTGTGGTAACAGCTCTCTCTCTCAGCGCTGGTGGGGGTGGGGGGGTGTGTGTGTTAGGGTTAGGGTGTGTGCGTGTGGTAACTCTCTCTCTCTCTCTCTCTCTCTCAGCGCTGGCGGGGGTGGGGGGGGGTGTGTGTTAGGGTTAGGGTGTGCGTGTGGTAACTCTCTCTCTCTCTCTCTCAGCGCTGACAGCAGCAGCCGGGCGGGGGAAGCTGGAGGTGTGCAGGCTGCTGCTGGAGCAGGGAGCCGCCGTGGGGCAGCCCAACCGCCGCGGCATCGTCCCGCTGTTCAGCACCGTGCGGCAGGGCCACTGGCAGGTGGGGCTCCCCCCCTCCCCACTCTGCCTCCTATCTCTCCCTCTCCCTCCCTCCCTCTCTCATCCTCACTCCCTCTCATCAGCTCCCCACTCTGCCTCCTATCTCTCCCTCCTTCTCTGTCCCTCTCTCTCTCCTCCTCACTCCCTCTCATCAGCTCTCCACTCTGCCTCCTATCTCTCCCTCCTTCTCTATCCCTCTCTCTCCTCCTCACTCCCTCTCATCAGCTCTCCACTCTGCCTCCTATCTCTCCCTCCTTCTCTGTCCCTCTCTCTCCCCTCACTCCCTCTCATCAGCTCTCCATTCTGCCTCTTATCTCTCCCTCTTTCTCTCCCAGTCTCCCTCTCCTGCCCCCTCTCTGCCCCCTGCCTCCTCTTTTTCTCCCTCAATCTTTCCCTCTTTCTCTCCCTCCATCTTTCTCTATTCCCCTCTCTCTCTCTCTCTCCAGTTCAAAATGCTAAATTATATTTCCAAAGAGTACACACAGCAAGAGGAATAGGAATTGGAACACAAACAGCATTGTGGTAACGAGAACGATCTCTCTCCCTGTCTCCCTGTCCTCCCTCTCCCCCTCCCTCTCCCTCTCCCTCCCTCTCTCTCTCTCTCTCTCTCTCTCTCTCCCTCTCCCTCTCTCCCCCTCCTTCTCTCCCCTCCCTCCCTCCCTCTCTCTCCCTCCCTCTTTCTCTCTCCCTCCCTCTCTCCCTCTCTCCCTCTCCCTCCCTCTCTCTCTCTCTCCCTCCCTCTCCCTCCCTCCCTCCCTCCCTCCCTCTCTCTCCCTCTCCCTCTCTCCCCCTCCCTCTTTCTCTCTCCCTCCCTCTCTCCCTCTCTCCCTCCCTCTTTCTCTCTCCCTCTCTCCCTCTTTCTCTCTCCCTCCCTCTCTCCCTCTCTCCCTCCCTCTTTCTCTCTCCCTCCCTCTCTCCCTCTCTCCCTCTCTCCCTCCCCTCCCTCTCCCTCTCCCTCCCTCCCTCTCTCTCCCCCTCCCCCTCCCTCCCTCTCCCTCCCTCCCTCTCTCTCTCTCTCTCTCAGATTGTGGACCTGTTGCTGACTCACGGGGCGGATGTGAACATGGCGGATAAGCAGGGTCGCACCCCGCTCATGATGGCGGCGTCAGAGGGGCACCTGGGCACGGCCGAGTTCCTACTGGCGCAAGGTGAGGCCTGGTGCATTCTGGGACAGGACAGGTGCATTCTGGGACAGAACCGGTGCATTCTGGGACAGGACAGGTGCACCCTGTGACAGAACAGGTGCAGTGAGGGACAGAACGGGTGCAGTGTGGGGGACAGAACAGATGCATTCTGGGACTAGAACAGGCCCCTCAGGGTTTTCTGCCTCTCTCAACACGACACACTGCCTTTTATTTCTTTTTAGTTAAAACGGCTATTCACGGTGTATAGAAACAGCTGCTTGAGGTTTACACAGAACTGCACCATTTCGCCTCAAATGTCTGAGATTCAGCGGAGCTCACAGAAATGCGTAGTGCGACCCCCTGACCCCTGACCCCTGACCCCCGGCAGGCGCGTCCCTGTCTCTGATGGATAAGGAGGGGCTGACGGCCCTGAGCTGGGCGTGTCTGAAGGGTCACCTCCCGGTGGTGCGCTGTCTGGTGGAGCGCGGAGCCGCCACCGACCACGCCGACAAGAACGGGCGGACGCCGCTGGACCTGGCCGCCTTCTACGGAGACGCCGAGGTGGTGAGTCACAGCCCGCCGCACACGGCCAGAGCCTCACCTCTATCGCAGACGGTGAGTTCACCGAGTGCACGCCTGAATCAACCTCACGCCGTCAGAGCCTCACCTGTATCGCAGTGAGTTCACCGAGCGCACGCCTGAATTAACCTCACACGGTCAGGGCTTCACCTGTATCGCAGCTTTTCTGCATCGGAGGTGGTGTGTTCACCGTGCGCACGCCTGAATCGACCTCACACGGTCAGAACCTCACCTGTATCGCAGACGGTGAGTTCACCGAGCGCACGCCTGAATTAACCTCACACGGTCAGGGCTTCACCTGTATCAAAGCTTTTCTGCATCAGAGGTGGTGAGTTCACAGTCTACCTCACACGGTCAGAGCCTCACCTGTATCGCAGCTTTTCTGCATCGGAGACGGTGAGTGAGAAATTGTACTTACCTCTAGGGTCTTTCAGCGAACTTATCCCTGGTTATGGGTATGCACTTTGTTGTACGTCGCTCTGGATAAGAGCGTCTGCCAAATGCCAATAATGTAATGTAATGTAATGTGAGTTCACCAAGCGCACGCCTGAATTAACCTCACACGGTCAGAGCTTCACCTGTATCGCAGCTTTTCTGCATCGGAGGTGGTGAGTTCACCGAGCGCACGCCTGAATTAACCTCACACCGTCAGGGCTTCACCTGTATCAAGGCTTTTCTGCTTGGGATGCAGCACAAAGTGCTTCACAGAACAGTAAACGAGCAATGAACCAGTACTTCAGTGACAGTAAAACAATGGCAATTACTTACAGAATAAGATAAGGAAGTATGGTGATGGTGATCATTTTAATGTTTTCTCTGAAGGTGGTGATGGTGGTGATTTATCATAATTATTATTGTTATCCTTATTATTATTCTCATATATTTAATTTCATTCAGGTTTTTATAGTGCTTTACAGTGAAGGGGGGAAGCTTGGCAAGGCATGGCGGCCATTTTGTGTGAGAATGCTCAGAACCGCATTTTTTCCCACAAGGAAAGACGCTCCTGATTCTTTCATTTTTTCTGTTCCCTCTGCACCCCTCTGCCCCGTTATTCTTCATTTTATCAAACATGAGCACTCTCCTGGCGAGACCCGTAATGATGTGGCCCATAGGGGTTCATATACAACCCCCCCCGCCCAACATTCAACCGGGGGGTGGTCTGTTCCTCGTCATGGTGCCCTATGTACCGTGATCCCATCTCTACTGTGACCCTCTCTGCTCTCCTGTCTGAAAGCAGTGAGGAAGACACACGTGGAGGACTGTGTGCTCTCCTTCTGTTTAAAGCAGGCCCTTTTGCCCCTAAAGCCGCCCCTCTCTGCTCTCCTGTCTGAATGCAGTGAAGAAGACACACCTGGAGGACTCTGTGCTCTCCTTCTGTTTAAAGCAGGCCCTTTTCCCCCTAAAGCCTCCCCTCTCTGCTCCCCTGTCCGAATGCAGTGAAGAAGACACACCTGGAGGACTCTGTGCTCTCCTTCTGTTTAAAGCCAGGCCCTTTTCCCCCTAAAGCCTCCCCTCTCTGCTCTCCTGTCCGAATGCAGTGAAGAAGACACACGTGGAGGACTGTGTGCTCTCCTTCTGTTTAAAGCAGGCCCTTTTGCCCCTAAAGCCTCCCCTCTCTGCTCTCCTGTCTGAATGCAGTGAAGAAGACACATGTGGAGGACTGTGTGCTCTCCTTCTGTTTAAAGCCAGGCCCTTTTCCCCCTAAAGCCTCCCCTCTCTGCTCCCCTGTCCGAATGCAGTGAAGAAGACACACGTGGAGGACTGTGTGCTCTCCCTCTGTTTAAAGCAGGCCCTTTTCCCCCTGCAGGTGCAGTTCCTGGTGGACCACGGGGCGATGATCGAGCACGTGGACTACAGCGGAATGCGTCCGCTGGACCGGGCCGTGGGCTGCAGGAACACGTCCGTGGTGGTGGCCCTGCTGAAGAAGGGCGCCAAGATCGGTACGAGCCCCCCCTGCCATCGCCGTGGAAACGCATGCTCTCAGAACACACACGCGTACGCTCACGCACACACACTCGACTCACTCACACTCTCGCACGTGCTCACACACACACACACACACACATACACATCATGCACTGACACTCGCACAATGCATGCACTCTCTCATAAGCATAAACATGCTTGCACAATGAACACACGCTCATACACATACACAAACACACATGCACACACACACACCACGTGCACTCTGATAAACACACTCACACAATGCACAAACACACAATGCACACACACACACACACACACCCACACCCACACACACTCACATGCATGCTCACACAGATCCTCCCTTTGGTTTTCCAGAAGCCTCTTTGGGTATGGCTGCTGGATAAACCGCTGCATATGTAGCAGTTAAAACTCCCAGATGAAGCTTGAGGCTGGTTCTGATTGCAGTTGCACCACATTCTGCATGTTTACATGTGAAAGCAGAATGGCTGGTATTCACTTTATAAAACGTGAAACCCATAATGTGCGCATAAAGCAGGGTTTTCTTCAAGCTCTGATGGTGAAGTGGTGTGAGCTCTTAGACTGGCACCCGTTACATTGATATTTCTGGCTTTTAGCTGACACTCCTACCCAGAGCCACTTAGACTGCAGATGAACAAAAGGCTAGGATTGGAAGATAAATAGGTAGTTACATATATAGCTCTTTTGTCACAGGGGGAACTCGCCTCAACCACCACCGATGTGTAGCACCCACCTGGGTGATGCAACGGCAGCCATTTTGTGCCATGAATGGTCACCACACATTAGCTCAGGTGGAGAGGGAGAAAACAATGTTTTCAATTGAATCAGGGGATGATCAGGTGGCAGGCTGAAAGAGCCAGGGTTGGGAATTTAGCCAGGACACCGAGGAACCCCCTAGGAGTGTCTCGGGATCTTTAATGACCGCAGTGAGTGAGCTTCAGCATCTCATCCGAAAGACGGTAAAGATCCAGAACCCATAAGCTCGAGCCAACATGGACGCCACCTCCCCCTTTCCCCTCTCCGCTCCCTGGGAATCCCATTGGTCAGCCTCTCTGGGTGTTCCCCGCCCCCCTCCCCAATGCTCCGCCCCCGGTCTGTTGTGTGTTTTAACCCTCGAGGGTCCTGCCGGTCCCGGAGCGGTGGTTCTGGGATGCAGGCGAGCGTTCTTCTTCTTCTTCTGTTTGTTTTTTGCTGAAGTGCTTTACCCCGCTTCTCACGGCTGCTTCTTTCTTTTTCTCATTCCACCTCTCCACCTCTCCTCCGCTCACCGTCTCTCTCTCTCTCTCTCTCTCGCACACTCACCTGTGTCCTTTGGCTGTCCTCCCCATGCCGCTCTGCCACTAACTCCTCCCACACATACCCGCGTCACTCACGGCCCCCTCTCCCTGGCCACGCCCTTGTCTCTGGTACCAGGATGTCAGACCCTCCCCAGTCGCCCCCGAGGTAAAGCACAGCAGGCAACGCCTCTCCGCGACGGCCATCTTGGCTTCTTCCTGTCCTTGTGTGTTTATTTAGGCTCAGCAAGTCAGGCAGGCTTTACACACGCAGAGGGACGCACACGGACGCACACACTCACATCAACGCACACGCATATACAAGCACACACATGTACATAAACACACACACATACACAAGCACACACATGTACATAAACGCACACACATACACACGCACACACATGTACACGCGCAGACACAAGCACACGCACACACTCACATACATACTCACACACAAATACACACGCACACACTCACATACACACGCACACACACATAAACACACACACGCACACACACATGCACACTCACACAAACACACACACACTCTCACACGCTCACACAAACACACACACGCACACACTCTCTCACACATGCATACACTCTCTGTTACACACACACGCACACTCTCTCTCACATTCTCACAAACACACACACGCAAAATCCACTGTTCCAAAAGAACATTTTCCAGCGCAGTACACTACAAATGCAATATGAAATCAGAACTATGGCATGCATAATGAAGTTTTAAAAAGTGGCCATAGATTACCAGTGACATACGATATTAACAGAATATCTTGTGAAATTAGCCCAAAGTTTTCTTTATTATGGCCAGAATTCTTCCATCATCAGCTCTGGAGGTCTTCCTTGGCCTGCCAGTCCTTTTGCGATTAGCAAGCTCAATAGTGCTATCTTTCTTCTTAATTATGTTCCAATTGACATTTGATTTTGGTAAGGTTTGGCCAATGTCTCTAATTGTTTTATTTTTGTTTCTCAGTTTCTTGTTTCAATGGCTTCTTTGACTTTCATTGGCACAACTTTAACAGCAATAATAGTTTCCAAAGGTGATCGAAAGACTAGAGAAAACACTAGGCGCTGAGAGCCCTCTTATACCTGCATTACAAAGACCTGGGACACCATGTGTCCCAAACATTATGGCACCACAATGTATGTATAAACCCTGCTGTAATTTCTACATGGTGAAGCCAAAATGTATAAAAATACCCTTTAATGCAACCTGTGCACTTTAGCCACATGTTAATTGTGTGATTCCAAATCTAAAATTGTGGAAAATCAGAGGCCAATCATGACATGATCTTTTGTCCTAAACGTTACGGAGGGCACTGTATATGCCTGCTTCTCTATGCTGTTTTTTTTCCGCATTGCTGTATTAGTCTATGCGTCTATTTAGTTGCCTTTTCCCTTTCTCTCCTTCTCTCTCTCATGTACTTTTTTCCCATCATGCATTCTGTTCGCTGCAGGTCCGGCGACATGGGCAATGGCCACCTCGAAACCTGACATCATGATTATCCTCCTGAGCAAGCTGATCGAGGAAGGGGACAGCTTCTATAAGGTAGGCTCCGTCCCTGAATTCTGCACACACAGACGCACACAGACACGCACACACACACATTTTGTAAGCCCACATTCTTTCTGGAATTTTTCTAGAAGCCAGTGTTCTAGAGCTCCATTGCCAGTTGTGATTGTGACGTCAGCGTTAGAATGTTCAGTTCAGAGCATTCTAATCGCGTGTTTTTGTGATCTTACGCCTTGAAGGATTATTAAATCTGTATTTTCCAGGATGGGAAAGGCTGGGGCAAGCTCTTCCTCTCAATATGAGAACCAATTTATTTTCCCAGCTGAAATCCGTACACTGTCTTCTGGCAAAAAATGAATCGTTGACCCTTGTTCCAAGTTTATGCATGAAGATCCTTTCAATGAACAGTCCTGCTTCAATCAGCCCATTCCAGTTCATTTTAAGAGCTCTGCTTTGCTTTTAATATTCTCTCAATGCCCTGCTCAGTCTATTTAAATGTCTGAGGAAGCTGAAGGAGGGTATGTTTTGCTTGAGGAAATGATGAGATTCAGTTCAGTGCCCCAGTTTAAACCCAAAAGGTCATCACATACAGCACACTTGTGCATTGTCCCGAAGCCACAAGTGTGCGACTTTGACCGTCCAGAAGCGCCGCGTTAAGGCAGTCTTCACCAGAGTTAATGGACCACCAACATCGATGCTTTTTAAAATATTAGCTTAGCACTGGAGAGTTTTTTGCAGACGGGTTACATTCCATTAAGGGTGCAGTCGCCCGCATCTGGCGGGTCACACCCTCAATTCCCAAACACCAGTTGGCCGATCGGAATTGCGATAAAGAAATCCCAATTTAAGAAAAACTGTGGACGCAACAGCCGAATCATTTGGCAGCTATGTAAGACAGCCGGTGCCCTGGAGACCAGGGGGGGGGGGGCGGTAGGGGGGGGGTAGGAGAGGCAGCTGGCGGGATGGACCCCCGGGGATGGAGAGTGTTTTCATGCTGTCAGCATTAATGAGCTCATAAAGAGCAGGCGGCGGGAAAATAAATAAATAAAAGCGTGTTTTGAGCATCTGGAGGGCAACAGGAAGATTAAAAAATAAAAGCGTGGTTTGAGCATCAGGACGGCAACAGGAAAATTAAAAGCCTGTTTTGAGCATCTGGAGGGCAACAGGAAAATAAAAAAATAGAAGCTTGGTTTCAGCATCAGGACGGCAACAGGAAAATTAAAAATTAAAAGCGTGGTTTCAGCATCAGGACGGCAACAGGAATATAAAAGCGTGTTTTGAGCATCTGGAGGGCAACAGGAAAATTAAAAAATAAAAGCGTGGTTTGAGCATCAGGACGGCAACAGGAATATAAAAGCGTGTTTTGAGCATCTGGAGGGCAACAGGAAAATTTTAAAATAAAAGCGTGGTTTGACCATCAGGACGGCAACAGGAAAATTAAAAGTGTGTTTTGAGCATCTGGAGGGCAACAGGAAAATAAAAAAATAGAAGCTTGGTTTCAGCATCAGGACGGCAACAGGAAAATAAAAAATTAAAAGCGTGGTTTCAGCATCAGGACGGCAATAGGAAAATTAAAAGCGTGTTTTGAACATCTGGGGGGCAACAGGAAAATTAAAAATTAAAAGCGTGATTTCAGCATCAGGACAGCAACAGGAATATAAAAGTGTGTTTTGAGTATCTGGAGGGCAACAGGAAAAAACAAAAAATAAAAGCATGGTTTGAGTGTCAAGATGGCAGTTGCGAAAATGTTTTAAATGAAAGCGTGGCTTGAGTATCTCAGCTCTGTCCCGTACTCGTAATATTCCTCAGGCGTCCCGGGGAATACTATACCAAACCCCGTAGGAAAGGCAGGCAGCGGTTCTGAGGCCGCGTGTGCCACGCCCGAACGCCTCTCTGGTGTGAGCCACGCCCGAACGCCTCTCTGGTGTGTTCCGCAGAAGGGGAAGGTGAAGGAGGCGGCCCAGCGCTACCAGTATGCGCTGAAGAAGTTCCCGCGGGAGGGCTTCAGCGAGGACCTCAAGACCTTCAGAGAGCTCAAAGTGTCACTGCTGCTCAACCTGTCCCGCTGCAGGAGGAAAATGAATGTGAGTCACGCACACACACACTCGCACACACACACACACATACGCACAAACACACACACTTACGCACACTCGCTCTCTCTCACACACATACACACATGCGCACTCACACACACATACTCACAAACACACACACTTACGCACACTCGCTCTCACGCACACACACACACATACGCATACGCACGCACCCGCACACTCGTTCTCACACGCACACATACACCAACACGCACACACACACACACACACTCACTTTGGATAGAATGGATGAAGAGACAGATACACACACAGTTTGGATAGAAAGAATGAACAGATAGGTTGACAGACGGACACTCAGACAGATGGATCCATTCATACTCCCTCTGTTATCTGTCACGTAATGGATATTTGTGTGGCTTTACTGTGATCTAATGTGCTGGTGTACCAGGGTTGGTGTATTCAGCCCATTAGATCATGTAGCCATGGTAACTGGTGTGAACAAACACCTGCTCACACCAGCTCTCCACACACAGCCCGTCCGCACCAAGAACTATAACTATGACTTTATCATTCAACTGAACTCAAGTGGATGGTGCAGTCCGCACCACAACTATTAGGACAACAACAGTGACGAACGATATCGTTGGGATCACTTTCAGAGCGATTTCTTTTCCAGCTGCATGAACAATAGAAACACTGACAACCAATCAAAATCCATCCCAATTTTAAAGGTTCATGTTCAAAATAGCTATTTACAGAACGTTATCTTTCACATGTGTGTCATTTATAGTTATAGTTCTTGGTGTGGACAGCTGAACACTGCAAACGGCTGGAAAGTAGGGACCTGGTCAGATACTTAACATTTGTGTCTACGAAGTGTGAATCTATATTGAACGGCCCGAAAATAAAACTACACTAAAAATCGACCGGGGCTAAATCCCTGTTCAGGGCCCTGTTTCACGAAGCAGGATTACGCAGTTAGCTGGATAAGTGCACTGAGCAGAACCCAGAATCCTCTCAAATGTAGAACATGGACAGAAGCTTAAAAAAGCTCTTCTGGGTTTTACTCCAGCTAACTCAGTAATGCTGTTTCATGAAATAGCCCCCAGTAAGAGGCCAGATAACATGCTGTGGATGTGTATCGTAACCGTGTGTCTGTATATGTATATGAATGTGTTCCTACGCAGGGGTGACGTTAGCATTTAATTTGTGTAAAGAGGAAGAGACTGGTTTTTAAGGCAGGGGTTCCCAAACAGAGTCAGGTCAAGCTGTAGAGAGACGATACGTTTTATACCTTTGAATTTCAATTGCATACATATAAACACACGTGCGGCTAAGTTGACCTCTGTGAATGCGCTGTCCTAGGTAATATTGCACATCCAGGTGTTTTGGCACAAGTTAAAGAAATTTCAATTCTATATTTTGAAAAGATGGCAAGCTGTGTTTTGCTAAGCGAAGGGTCACAGACAGTGTTTTTGAGGTGAAGTGGGTGACGGGCTCTGAAAGCTTGGGAACCCCTGATTTTAAATCACCATAGAGACTGAAACCTGTTTTTTAAAGTACCATAGAGATTAAGCTTGTTTTTTAAGCACTGTGGAGTCTGAAGCCTGTTTTTAAAGTACCAACGAGACTGCGCCTTGTTTTTAAAGCCCCAGAGACTCTGAACCTTGTTTTTAAAGCACCATACAGTCTGAACATTGTTTTTAAAGCACCATACAGTCTGAAGCTTGTTTTTGAAGCACCATAGAGACTGAACCCAGTTTTTAAAGCACCATAGAGACTGAAACAAATTGCTGCCATTCCAGAACTCCCCCATTCCCGCATCTCATTCCTTTTCCCGTTTGGTTTGGTTCCTTTGTTGGCGCTCATGATTTTGGGGGGATTTGGCGGGAGGGTCAGCTGAGGAGAACGCAGGGTCAGCGAGCGTCCAGGCAGGCCGGGACGGGGGGGGGTGGCGCCTCCATAGACAGCCAATCGGGGACTTTTCCGATTAGAGATGACGCGGTCAAAGCTAAGCCATTAAACTTGCTGTGGCCGCAGTTTTCAGTCAGTCTGCAGACGTAATCAGTCAGTCTGCAGACGTAATCAGTCAGTCTGCAGACATAACCAATCAGTCAGTCTGCAGACATAACCAATCAGTCAGTCTGCAGACAATCAATCAGTCAGTCTGCAGACATAATCAATCAGTCAGTCTGCAGACACAACCAGTCAGTCAGTCTGCAGACATAATCAATCAATCAGTCTACAGACATAAGCAGCCAGTCTGCAAACTTAATCAGCCAGTCTGCAAACATAATCAGCCAGTCTGCAAACATAATCAGCCAGTCTGCAGACATAATCAATCAGTCTGCAGACATAATCAATCAATCAGTCTGCAGACATAATCAATCAATCAGTCTGCAGACATCAGTAATCATGACAGGTAAACCAAGGGCCGAGGGAGAGACGGCGTACGGACGTGTGTGTGTGTGTGTGTGTGTGTGTGTGTGTTTTTGTGTTTGTGCGCGTTTGTCCGTGCGCGCGTATGTGCGGGAGCGGTTGGGCTGTGTGTGTAAATTTGGGGGTTCTTCTCCGGGAGTGTGGGGGGAGTGTGCGGGGACCTCTTGCCTGCCCTGGTGAATGACTGTTGGCCCTGTTGTTGCTTGCAGGACTTTGGAATGGCTGAGGAGTTTGCCACCAAGGCTCTAGAGTTGAAACCAAAATCATACGAGGCGTTTTACACCCGAGCACGAGCCAAGCGCAGCAGCAGGTAACCCGACAGGGAGGGACAGTCAGACAGACAGACAGACAGACAGACAGACAGACAGACAGACAGACAGACAGACAGACAGACAGACAGGGAGCCCCTCCGGCCGCTGTGTCCACTGCAGCTCCACCCAAACCCTGCCCTTTGACCCCCGCCCCAGGCACACCGCATCACCCCCCAAGTAAAACCTCACACTGTCCACAGGTTTTGATCGATAAACTGTTAACTTTTTCAAATTTAGGAAATACGTAATGTGTCTTCCGCCATTCTTTAGCAAACATTTAAACCCCCTCCCCCCTCCCCCCTCCCCCCAAAATGGCGTCATGAGCCCCCAGAACGTTGAGCACCCCGCCTTGGCACTCCGGGCGGGGTTCACTCCCCATTTTTTCCCAGATTCGGCCATTTTGTGTCGCTGAGGAAAGAGCTTATGTCATTTCCTTTCTTACACTCCTGTGTTGAGTCATACCTGACATGTTTTGTTTGATTTCACATTCTGGGTCTTTTTTTTGTCTTTTGGGTGACCGCTCTTAGTACAGCAGTAGACTCTTAATAGTTTGTGTTTCATACAAAAAACATTACTGATTTGTACCCAGAAGATATTACTAATTATTTTTTTATTAGTACATGTACACTGTGCAGGATTGTTATCTGATAACAAGTGGTGTCTTTGTGCTAAAGTACTCTCTTTCCCTCTCTCCTCCTCTCTTTTTTCTCTCTCTCTCTCTCCGTGTTTCTCCTGATTGTTGTGTATGTTCATCTTGATAAATCATCTCTGATGTCATGGTGTTCTGTCGTCTTCTGCTCGCCCTCCCTCCCTCTCTTTCTCTCTCTCCCTCTCTTTCACTGGCCCTTTTCACCTTAAATCGTTCCTATCATCCCCCTGCTCCATCCATCCTGTGTCTCCCTCCCTCTCTCTGTTACCCCTCCTTCTTTCACTCCCTCTCTCTCCACCTCTCTCCTACTCTTTCCTCCTCTTACCCCCTTCACCCTCTCTCTCCCTCCCTCCCCCTTCTCTCCCCCCTCTCTCTCCCCTCTCTCCCCCCCTCCCCCTCTCTCTCCCTCCCTCCCCTCCCTCCCCTCCCTCCCCCCTCTCTCTCCCTCTCTCCCCTCCCTCCCCCCCCCTCCCTCCCTCTCTCAGGCAGTTCCCCGCGGCGCTGGAGGGACCTGAGTGAGGCGCTGTCGTTGTGTCCCCAGCAGCCGTGAGATCCAGAGGCTGCTGGTGCGGGTGGAGGAGGAGTGCCGCCAGGTCTCCCAGCAACAGGACCTGGAGCCGCCGCCCCCGCCCGCGGCCGCCCCGCCGCCCCCCGCCCCGCCCCCCGCCCCCCGAGCCACGGCTGGACGACATGGAGCCGGTGCAGGACCTGTTCGAGGAGGAGGACTACCTGGAGCGGGACCCCCTGGGCCCGCCCTCCCCGGGGCCCCGCGACTCCGCCTACCTCTCCGGTGGGGGCCAGGCCTTCGACTTCCGCCCCAGCCCCCCCTCCACCTCGCCCCGCCCCCTCCAGCAGGGCTACCAGCCCCCCTCCCCGACCCTGTCGCCCACCCACCACAACTCCCACTACCGCGGCTCGCCCCCCCACTCCCCCCCGGGACACCAGGCCTCCTACCGCTACAGCCCCCCTCCCGCGGAGTACGGGAGCCCCCCGCCCTCCCCGCTGCGGCGGGCCCCGCAGTACTGGGCCGGGGCCCCCGCCCCCCCGGCCGACGGCATGGGCCTGTACCGGGCCCAGCCGGGCTCTCCCGTGCGCTACCCGCCGGAGCCCCTGCCCTCCCGGCCCGGCCCAAATCCCCGCTGTCCAAGCTGAGCAGCCAGCGCTCCTTCCAGCTGAGCCCCCAGCCGGGCCCCGTGCCCGTGCCCCTCCCCGCCCGGCCCCAGGCCTCCCAGGCCCACATCGTGCGCACGGGGCAGGCGGCCCTGGGCAGCTCCGCGTACGGCCAGATCTCCCAGTCCATGTGCGCCCGCTACCCCGGCGAGGAGGGGGCCCGGCTGGTGTACCAGCCCTCCCTGGACGGCCGGTCCCTGGCCCAGGTGCAGGCCAGCCTGAGCGCAGGGGCCCTGTTCCAGCCGGGGGGCCGGGGGGGCCCGGGCGCCGGGCCGGGGGTGGAGTCGGGCCTGGGGAGGGAGGACCTCCCGTCGCGGCCCTCCTCGGCCTACAGGGGCGGCCGCTACGGCCAGACGCCGCAGATCAGCCGCAGCCAGTCGGCCGCGTACTACCCCGTGTCCCGCGGCGAGCTGGAGAGGCAGCCCTGCCTGATGGGCTCCCCGGAGAACACGCACCACGCCGCCCGGCGGCCCGTCAGCGCCAGCCCCGCCGAGATGAAGCCCCACCACCCGCCCCGGCCGCTCATGCACTCCCAGAGCGTGGGGCTGCGCTTCTCGCCCTCCGCCAGCAGCCTGGCGCCGGGCTTCCGCGGCCTGGAGATCCTGCTCAACCCGGCGTACGAGAGCTACTGCGACGAGCTGTCGCCCGTGTCCCCGCCGCAGGCCGGGGCCGGGGGCTACGCGGGCGAGGCGTCCCGCTCCCGCACCACGCCCTTCATGGGCCGTGATCGACAAGACGGCGCGCACGCACACGCAGTACCTGCCGCCGCCCCGGCCGCCCCTGGGCCGTGTCCTCGCTCGACATGGCCGTCAGCCCCTCCTCCTCCGGCGGCGCGGGCCAGCACCAGCCGGGGGCGGGGCCCGGGCCCCTCCTACAGCCGCCCACGTCGCTCGGCAACATGGCCTACTACAACAAGACCAACAACGCCCAGAACGGCCACCTGCTGGAGGAGGACTACTACCTGCCCGCCGGCGAGATCCAGGCGCCCACGTACCCGGACGTGAAGGTGGCGCGGACGCTGCCCGTGGCGCAGGTGTACCAGGACAGCGTGTACCGCCAGCTCTCCCGCGAACCCCGCCAGGGCCCCACCTCGCCCATCAAACCAAGAGACCGTTCGTGGAGTCCAACGTGTAGAGGACGGACTCGCGGGGGGGGGAGGGAGGGAGGGAGGGAGACAGGGAGGGAGGGAGGGAGGGGGGGATCAGATCGGGGGAACGTCGCGCGCGGCTCTCGATTTGAAGCGCCTGAACGCGGCCGGACGACCGCTCCGTGGGCTGAGACTCGACACTCGACCCAAAGAAACCCGGCGGGTCTGAAACCGCCGAGACCGGGTTCCGTTTCACGGAGGCCGCTAAGGACTGTAAATACTCGCCCTCACGCCCGGCATGAGGAATGTGTCAGGCGTCAGTGTGCTTTTCATTGATTCGGGGGGGGGGGGAGGGGGGGGGATGCTGTACTTAAAAGGTTTGGAATCGGCAATCTTTTCTTTTCTTTTTTAATTATTGCTGCTTCCCTTACCGCTGCTAACAGCAGGCTAGCTTGATAAGGCAGGCTAGTGCTTGCTAACGGCAGGTTAGCGCTGGCTAATGGCAGGCTAGCGCTGGCTAACGGCAGGTTAGCGCTTGCTAACGGCAGGTTAGCGCTTGCTAAAGGCAGGTTAGCGCTGACTAATGGCTTGTACAGTCTGCACACAAATGGCTGCCCTCACGCGTACGTTTCTGTAGCAACCGTGAAGTCGGCAATAAGCACAGAGCTCGAAGCCCGTGGAATTCCCACTGGCCTGGGTTTCCAGAAGCTGGCGGAAGCATCCAACCCCGCCCCCCTCCTACCCCCCTGTGTACGAGTCCCCAAAGGGGAGCCACAGCCTGGGGGAGACTAACTGACATCCATTATCGGTCTTAAAAACGAAAAATACAAACAAAAAACTAAGGAAATGTGATTGCTATGTTCTGTACTGTAAATGTAACAATAAAGATAACTCAAGACAAGCTTGTATTTAGAAAAGAAAAAAAAATATCATTTTAAGTTATAAATATATATATGCATATATTGTTTGACTGTATTTTTTGTATTTTCATTTGGGTTTTTTTTTTTTTTTGCTATTGACTTTATTTTATGGTTGGAAGATGCATGCAGCTGACCTTGAAATGTTTCCTTGGGGGGGGCATTTACAAATTTCACATTACTTGAATACTATGATCAGGTTTCACCGTTAAAACATACAGCATTGTACCTTCATTCATTTTAGTTGCTGTTTTTGATGGACTACAGGTTAACGCGCTCCAAACAGCATACAGTGGTTCCGTGTTTCTCTCGGCCTTTTGCCTCTGCGGCAAGAATGCCACCTGCCGGGAAAAAACACTTGCGAGGTTCCGACAGCAGGGGGCGGCCACGTTGCATCTCGGGGTGACTCGCCACAAACAGAGACGCACTTCCCTGTGTTTAGTGGATAGCCGGCGATCGTCAGTTTTTTCAGTCTGGTAGCATCTGTCCCTGGATGCTGAAGGTCACAGGCTATATCAAGCACTGTGCCCCCCCCTTCCCCGCCCGCGTCCCCCCAATCAGATCGTCAGGACTTGCAAATGTGCAAATGGAGGGTGTGTACGTGCTTTGATGTGCCAACTGCAGGGTTGCTATGGCGCTGTGTCGTGCACACCGCAGTCATACTCCCCCATGAGGTCATCAGTGTGACGTGACGACTTCCAGAACACGGCCCCGGTGTGAGTCGCCTTCCTCCCCCACCCCCCCCCCACCCCCCGGCTGACACCGCACGCACGAGGATGCAGTAACTCTCGCTTCCCGACTCTCGATTCAGGCGCTACGTGGCTCGCGTGTCAGATCTGGCCTTTTGCGGTTTATCCAGATGTCTCAAGTACCAAAGTTTGCAGATGCCCCCCACCCCCCACCCCCACCCGCACTTAAAGAAGTGGAGACGGTCACGTACGTGTGAAGATGCTTCCTGTAGCATTGAAAGATCACGAACAACAGGAAGGCAAACTATTCCTACTGAGGAATGACATCCTGTGAGTTTTTACAGTCATTGTTTCTTTTTAATATTCATGGTTGCTGCAGTAAAATACAGCGAATTTCTAATAAGGGTGCACTTTATGGTCCTTCAGTCTTTTTAACATGAGTATTGATTATTTTTATTGTTTTGTTTTGGGGTTTTTTTTTTTTTTTTTTGGGGGGGGGGGGGTTCTGTAACTAATAATGATACTGGAAAATTGTGAGTAGTTGAAAACAGCAGTTCATGTCTTGAAGCTTTTATTTTCCAGGTAAATAAATGAATAATAATATTAATTTAAAGAAGCATACGAATTTAAACATATGAAGATACGTTGCCTTTCAAGCACAGACTCTTGTCAGCTGTAAATACTGGCCAGCAGGCTCTCTCTCATGCCTAGCTTCTCTACGTTCTCCTTCTGTGGTAGTCTTCTTATGTAAGCTACCTGAATCTGCAAAGACACGGCATTTTGGGAAATGTAGTTTATTACTCTATTTATAGATCAAGAACTACAAACCCCAATGAGTTTTTAAAGCGTTGAATGGCCAGTCAGGTGTGCCCTATGACTCGTCCCTCTTCCCGTGTTAAAGCTACAGAGTGATGCGCGAACGGGAGGGATCCCACAATGCACCCCTTCTGTCATTTTTGAAGCTTCGGTAATCTACACGCAATCCTATTGTGGGGTTCCAGGCATTGTGGCCACACTGTGAGGCTATAAGACGTGGGTATCAGCCTTGCTCTGCTGGGAAGGGTAGTCTAAATTTTGTTTCAGTGCGATCGATATTGAGGCCCCTTGCTTCAGGAGGTAGGACCTGGATACCTGTCACCATGACGATATACCGTGACAGAAGAACCGGCCATTGGGCATTGGGCGTCCCTCGCTAAACAGAGGCTTTGAACCCAACACCACCCCCCCCCCCCCCCCCCATTTAGAGCTGCTGTACTGTACAGTGAACTATGAATAATTATAGTAATAAAAAGTAAAGATAGTATTTTCAAGATGGGATTTTTTTAAAAATGAAGATTTTGATTGTAAATTACTGGCTGTACATACTTGGATGCATGCTTCTGTCCTTCTGCAGGGACTGTGGCGCGCCGGCGTCTGGCTTTCTGGGAACCGGTTTGTACTAGAGCGAGGGGATGGGGGGGGGGGGGGGGGAGAGAGCGGTCTACGCTTCGTATTTCCATCTGCTCCAGCTTAACCATTCAAACTTTAAAAAGGTCAAAGGTTACTGCTTTTATATCATTTGGGTTCCTCTTTTACTTTTTTTTCTTCCAGTGTGTTTGCTCGTGCAGCAGAGTCTGTTCGTTCACGTGAGCTGTTGGATTGCTGTGATTAAATTAAATTTAAAAAATTAAAATAAAATAAAAAAAACCACAAAAAAAAAAAAAGAACAACGACAATGACAAGAAATGTAAAGAATGCGTTTTTATCTTATGGAAAGATTGTAAACTGGTACAATCAACTGTATGTATGAAAGAATAATGTACTTATTTATAAATGGTTACCACTTCAAACAAAATAAGCAAAAAAAAAAAAAAAAAAACCTGTTGGGTCTTTACTGTTTTTGTCTTTGTGTCTCAAGGATGCCAGCTTCTCGGAAAGTTTCAGAGATCACATCATACTCTTCTAGTATCACGGTGGTCTGGTTTCATTAGCATTAGCATGTCCTGACTAACCAATAAGTGCTAATAGTACACGTACTACACGTCAGAACCCCGACGCATTTTATTGCACTCACGCGGAGTCAAGGGACCACGGCTGACTGAATCCAGGAGCTCTTTCCAATCACTTATTCTTGCCTCCCTGCATCCTTCCCTTGTGTCCTTTCCTGGCTCCTTCCCTCCACCCAGTGGAGGATGCAAGGAAAGGATGTTAGGACGGAGGAATCGAGAAAATGTGTAGCCTAGTGGCTACATTATTGCCATTTGGCAGACGCTCTTATCCAGAGCGATGTACGGTTGATTAGACTAAGCAGGAGACAATCCTCCCCTGGAGCAATGCAGGGTTAAGGGCCTTGCTCAAGGGCCCAACGGCTGTGCGGACCTTATTGTGGCTACACCGGGATTAGAACCACCAACCTTGCGTGTCCCAGTCCTTTACCTTAACCACTACGCTACCGTCCCGCCAGGCTAAGGTACATGACAGGGGGCCCAGAAGGTTGGTGGCCCGGGTGTAGCCCCAATAAGGTCTGTGCAACTGTTGGGCCCTTGAGCCAAGGCCCTTAATCCCACATTTCTCCGGCGTGGATTGTCCCCTGCTTAGTCTAAATAAACGTATTCGCTTTGGATAAACGAGTCGGCTAAAGTAATGGAATGGACTTGCTCTTTCAAACCTCCGTTTGAGGCCACGTCAGTTACAGACGTGTCAGGTGGGGAGAGGTGGATCCACAGGTCAGTTACAGACGTGTCAGGTGGGGAGAGGTGGATCCACAGGTCAGTTACAGACGTGTCAGGTGGGGAGAGGTGGATCCACAGGTCGTTCGTTTATTTGTCACACGTTCCGGAAAAGTACTTCTGCAAAGGATGTGCTTGCGTTTCCTTGGCCCGAGAATCCTTAGGGATCTTCCTAGCTCCTAGCTCCTGGCTCCTTCAGGGGGCCTTTAACGGCTTGGAATGTCCTTAAAGGCAGAAGCTCCCTGCTCAGGAGAAGAAATAAACCAGTAGAATCTCCCAAAATATAAGCAGTCGTACTGTGTAGTGGGACCCAGCAATCATTGCCCACCAGCTGTCAAACGAAACTGCATTTCATTAGCTAGCTAATAATGTGGAGGCTATGTAATGTTACCCAAAGCTGGCTGGCCGCTTTTAATGGTTAGCTACCGAATAGTACAGCCAATCATCTTCTCCTGCCCCCCTCCGCCTTCTATTGGACCATAGAGCGTATGAGTTCAGTGTACTGGACACATGCTTTTCAGATACTATACAGAAATAAAAATAAAAACACACACAGGTTGTCAGTGTATCAGAGTAATGAATAGAGAAACGACGAAAGCCAGCACACCCTGCAGCTCTCCAGGACCAGGGTTGCCGACCCCTGGAATAGAGCATGTTTGTTCTATATTATTTCCCAAGGTGAAAATCCTGCGTAGTATGCCTTTAAAGATGGCGGCCCTCGATCAATTTCCAGGCTATTCGAGGCCCGGGGGACATGGATGGATGGATGGATGGGAAGAGCCCCACGCCTTTCTCTCCTGGTGCACAAGCAAAAGGGTGGCTGTTCCCCTGAACTACACTCCCACACACACGGATGAGTCATCCCTCACTCTGACTACATTTCCCAGAATGCACTGCACCGTTGGCTGCTTTGCCTTGTTTGGCCAGAAGATGGCACCGCTCCTTCATTCTGTTCAGCACTGAATCGATGCGATCGCTGCATGCATGAAAAACTCTTCAGTTCTGGTAATCCATTTTAAACCGTTTAACCTTTAATCTAAATGTCATACATTATATCCATCCATACATATTTAATTTCCATAACCTTCATGCTGACTCTCCTCTTATGAAGAGGTATGATATTCTAAGAGAAATGTGTGTGCATATTGTTCGGTACTAGCAGTACTGCAGCAGACTTCCCTCTCTGGTCTTTCAGCACACCTGCTGTACATCACACAGGCTGCCTGTAGCGTAGTTGTTAAGGTAAATGACTGGGACACGCAAGGTCGGTGGTTCTAATCCCGGTGTAGCCACAATAAGATCCGCACAGCCGTTGGGCTCTTGAGCAAGGCCCTTAACCCTGCATTGCTCCAGGGGAGGATTGTCTCCTGCTTAGTCTAATCAACTGTACGTCGCTCTGGATAAGAGCGTATGGCAATAATGTAATGTAACATCAGTTGCAATTAATTTTAGGAGGGGAATGAATTAAAGAATGATATCTTTAATATTTTCTCAAATGCAAGCCTAATATAGAGGCATTAACACCCTAAATTTTATCCTCAATTAAATGATTAAATTCAAGGGGGGAAGAGCAAGCACTGCCCCCCTGACCACTATCCATCCATCCATTATCTGAACCCGCTTATCCTGAACAGGGTCGCAGGGGGGCTGGAGCCTATCCCAGCATACATTGGGCGAAAGGCAGGAATATACCCTGGACAGGTCGCCAGTCCATCGCAGGGCACACGCACCATTCACTCACACACTCACACCTACGGGCAGTTTAGACTCTCCAATCAGCCTAAACCTGCATGTCTTTGGACTGTGGGAGGAAACCGGAGTACCCAGAGGAAACCCACGCAGACACGGGGAGAACATGCAAACTCCGCACAGAGAGGCCCCGGCCGACCCTGACCACCAGTGGTTTGATATTTGAGCCAGGAGAGCGGATTTAAATGAAAAATGACAGGGCTGTACAAGGTGAAAGCTTTGCAGGTGATACCATGGCAGAACTGAAACCCACAGCTGTGCATAAGCTAATGCATTTCATTCTGAGTATTGACAGTAATAGTTAAAATTGTGGCTTTCTAAGCACTTTTACTCTTGAATCCCTTTACTGCCAATCCTTTTTTACTGCTGTGGCGTCAACCTTGTGATCCACTTAATGTTTCAGATATTTACCACTAGAGGGAGGCAGAGACAGTGTAATTTTGTTTGGGCATGGCAGAACGTTTTTAATCAAGATATACCCTTTTTACATCCCTGATGAAAACTGTGTTGTACATTTAATTTAAAAAATATTTGTTTTATTTATCGATTGAATGTTAAGCACACAATCTAGTATAGTACATTCAGCAACAAACAAGAACAGCATTTTAGTTTGTCGTGGATAACTGAACTCCTGGGGCACACAATCTAAAAATGTTCGCAGAAATTCATCCGCCTTTTAAAATCTCACTGTAGCTATTTTAAGGCCCAATATCGGATAATTATGTTGTCAAAGTAATAATCACAACTCACATTGCTTTTGACTGAACAGTGGCAGGATATTATATTTATATATATATATATATTTTTTTTTTTTTTTTCTCCCAGAATCTGTGTTCTAGAACTCCTTTGCAGTTACTAGTCGTGATTGTGACATCAGCATTAAAATGTACAGTTAAGAACATTCTAATCTCATATTTGTGACCTCACACTTTAAGGGGATTAAGTGGTAGGCGCCAGCCTTCCCAGGGTGCAGTTCAGTATCATAAGCACATAAGCATAATGTCAGACTCCTGCAGCCACTCCTTAGTGAGCAACCCGATGAAAACAGCAAATAAATGTCCCGTCCCTGCAGACACGCATGTCTGATAAGTGTACCGCAGAATACGTAAATAGATTAATGAATAATGAATGTGAGGTATAGTTTCAGGTGGAGCCACCATGTGGACCAATAACTGAGCAACAACAGAACACCAGGACTTCCCCTGGGTAGGCCGACCTATTTTCATCCACCCTGGGCAGGAGAGGAGAGGACAGGGGGGCTAAAGGGATACACATAATGATTTTTAGGGGAGCATATTCTTTGCATGTCCTACTATAGGTCCTCGGATATGTAGCTTGGTATTCCGACCTAAAAGGGGTGTCTTCGTGGATAAAGATTTTGCATGAATCCACTTTGCATGAAATCCTAATCCCAATCAGCATATGATTAGTTATGTATGTAGTGCACAGGGTATTTTTGGGAGCCATTTCACAGAAAAATGCTGGCTCCACCATCTGTGTAATTCCCTGGACGGACGCCATTTTAGATTTGATTTATGTACGGTATGCCCTGTCCTAGTACTGTATGTGGGAAGTTGAAACTGTTTATGCCATTTGGGTCGGGTCCCCCAAAGCCACATGTTTAGCCTTTAATTCAACTCCTGGCCCTGAATATTCACCAAAGTCTACTGCATCCTGCATCCCCATTCTCGAACTGTGGCCCGACTGTCATTTCTGCCAAAAGAAAGGTTTTCTCTGACAAGTTTTCAGACGTGTACCACTTAGTGTACTGTGGTACCCGGAATCAATCATTTGTTCCCCAAAAAATGGTCCACTACAGGAATCATCAGGCTAATTCACTGCACAAGCCTGACATTGAATCCTAACTGCCACAACTAACATTTTTAAAGGAAACCTTTCTCATTTTCGCACTGCTCCTGCCCTTACCTTACCTCGTTCTCTTCCCGACCGAGGTAGTACAGAACGGAATGAGCCAAGGCCCCCAAGGCCCCTGCCGGTGCTGTATATGAATGCGAGTACATATGAACACGATGGAATTTGACTCCAGTTATATTAACAGTTGGTCATCCCTCGCCTTGAATACCCGGAGCCACGTGTCCCGGGCTGCGCTCCGCGGGACCTTGTGGCCTGTCGCAGTGTTCTGCACATTTCATAAATCTCTGAGCCTCCAGAATGTTCCGCTGGCTGGACGTGTCCTTGGAGGCCCGGTTAGCGGCTGCCCTTGGTGCCTCCGCTGCGAGCTCCGCGGCCGTCTCCGGTCTTTATCTCCCGGGGTGGAACCGCGATGACGGAAAGAGCTGACGACACACTTCTGGAGTCCTTCACGAGCCCGTCACCCTTAGCTGTCCTCACACGGAGGTTTCGGAAAGGTGCCGGCGCGCGGTTAAAAGCGCAGGAACAGCGAATGATTTCTGTACGTCGCACATCGCCGGGGGAACAGGGCTGACCCCGGCGCTCTTCCGACCGAGACGGGGAAATCCTAGCCCGCCGAGCGGGATTAAAGCCAATCAACTCAAACGCGGCATTGATGGACTTACTGTAAGTGGGTTTAAGACGGAGTGCTGCATTAACCCTTTAAGGTGTGATGTCACAAATATGCCGTCCGAATGTTCTGGGCTGAACATTCTAATGCGGATGTAACAATCGATGCTGATGACTCTAAGCCATTGGAGTTCTAGAACACTGACTTGGAATAAAAAAATATTTTTGAAACATTCCATTCTTCAAAGGGTAAAGGAAATGATGAAAGTTCTGCCCCTAATTAAAACACATACCTGTCTGAGACTGCCAGCAGAAGTCAGAGCCAGCCACAATTCTGTCTCGAAGGGACAGGCACTCCATAAACGCTAAATGTGTACACATCATATGTTTTAACTGGTTTTACATACTAGAGGCTGTAGGCATTTTTGGCACTTAGCTATCGTGTTGTCGGAGAACGCATTGTGGCCATAGACAACCGTGAGCCAGGAGCTGTAGTTCTGTCAGAATGATCCTTAATGGGTCACCATAGGCCCGAACCCTGACCCAAGCACATCGTATAAAGTTCCGTAAACAGGGCTACCCTGAATGAAAGCCCAGTTTTGATGCATCATCTTTATCCAGCTCCGCCAGATGCCAAGCACTGCGTACTGTCCACAGAGCTCAATGTCATCCCACATCGGTCTGACCTTGGCGCGGTTTCCTGGACCCGTGGTGGTGCAAAAAATTTGGCAGCAAAACCACGAGGGGAATAAAAGAGACAGAACACCACCCCCCCTCCTCCTCCACCTTCAAACCCGAATTTTTATTTCTGAACTTCTGTCCTCTTAATGCCATTGTGGAGTTGTTGGTGGGGCGGCACGGATGGTGCAGTGGGTAGCACTGCCGCCTCACAGCAAGGAGGTCCTGGGTTCGAATCCCCGTCGGCCGGGGCCTCTCTGTGCGGAGCTTGCATGTTCCGTGTCTGCGTGGGTTTCCTCCGGGTACTCTGGTTTCCTCCCACAGTCCAAAGACATGCAGGTTAGGCTGATTGGAGAGTCTAAATTGCCTGTGGGTATGAGTGTGTGAGTGAATGGTGTGTGTGCCCTGCGATGGACTGGCGACCCGTCCAGGGTGTATTTCTGCCTTTCGCCCAATGTATGCTGGGATAGGCTCCAGCCCCCCTGCGACCCTGTTCAGGATAAGCGGGTTCAGATAATGGATGGATGGATGGAGTTGTCGGTGCAGTGATTCTCTCAGAGAAGTGTTTGTCTGCAGTGAGTGTGAGAGGGGGTGACGGTGGTGTTATCTGGTCTCAGTGCTGTACCCCTGGCGGAAAAAAAGTGCTGTGTTGCCATGGAAACCTGACCCCCCCCCCACACTGAAGCTGCTGTACAGTGGTTATAAACACTCACAGGGTTAGGGAGCCTTAGAACACAGCAAAGGTTTAAACTAGTTGGGCCCTTGAGCAAGGCCCTAACCCCCACATTCAGTGAGGGGGGATTGGCCCCTCGCTTAGTCTAATCAACTGCAAGCTGAGTGTAAGTGTCCAATCAGTTAATTTTACAGGAAACATTGCCATGGAAAGATGACAGTGTTCACATCGACTTTGGTCTAGTTTAAGATTACGTTTCAGTATTATATCACAATGTTGCTTGTAACCGTAGCATACCAGCAACTGCCTGTCACAGTGGATGACATTTTTCATGCTTTCATCAGAAATGTTTTAATGAAAAACAAAACATTTTGATTGTATTTGGAATGGTATGGCATCTTGTGACATTTTACACTGAGATTGTGCTTCGTTCTACAAGCCAAGATAAATCTGTGTAATGTGTAAAAATGTCACGTGAACATCTCACATGTAACTCAAGGCTTCACATATTTATGATTAGAAACCCAAACTGAAGATGTTTTGACAACATCAAAGTGCCAAACACAGCTTGAAATCTACTTCTGCCAACAATGTAACCATTCAGTTTAATCTTTCATTAATCATGCAGTTCATGTTTTTCGATAAAGTATGAGCTATTTACAAAAGTATTCCCTTCAGGTGAGGGCATCCAGGTGGAATGCTTTGCTGCTGATTTTCCGCCATCCCGTTACCTGCGACTCAGGTGTCACAGTCGCCTGGCCAATCAGTAGCACTAATGTCGGAAGAAAAGAAAGCCAGAGCTGGATTTGGATTTGGAGCCGGAGTTGATGACCTCTGAATTTAAAAGTCTGCCCATGTGCCATGTTTTTCTGTTGATAATGGTGCAAGGTGCCAAAACAGACTCTTCCACCCAACTGTACAGGTAATCTAGGCCTTAAGTAAACATTCTTACCTGTGACTTACGCACAGTTTGCATTCTTCTGCTTACAAATCAAATTATCCAGTTGGATATTTACTGAAACAGTTCAGGTTAATTTCATTTTATCAAGGCTATAACAGCAGTTGCCCCACCTGTAGATCAAAACCACAGCCTGGTTACACGTTACAAGCCCAGTCCTCTAACCGTTATGCTACTATGACGGTAAGTTCATCATCTGCCTGACCTCTTTCAAGATGCTTCGAATTTGCGCATTGAATTGCATCCCAAATGTTCAACTCCGAAGGTCTCTCGTCGGTTCTGTTGCAGGCCCTTTTACATATCAATCTGAATAGAAAAAAATGACCTCAATTAATATGACATATCTTAAAATAGCAGGCAATCCATGTTTGCACCGCAGACATACGGAAGAAGCGATCGAGCTCTGTGAAAACGGCAGAAAAAAACCGACCGCGAGTCGGATGTTAGGTCTGCCACCATGACAAGAGGTGTCTGTCAGATCTGCCCGATTGTTAAAGGGGTGTGTTATCTGTCCCGCTGTGTATTATTACTTTAGCGGTTGTATGGTGTATTTTTAGCACGCAAAGATTGTCACGTGACCGGGACGGGGGGAGTGACGTCTTTAATGTTGTTGTTGGTGGAGAAGCTGCAAATATGGAGGAAAGAGAGTTGTGATGGGGAATTTATAACTGCATTTCACAAAATATTAATTAAACTATCAAACTGAAAGATCATCGGTGGAAGGACGCAGGGTCGCGCGTTGAAAAGCTAAAGAGATAGCCCAGGTTATAAGGTAAGGGAGCGTATCGCTTGCTCGCTTAGCAAGTTGACGTAGATAGTCATCTGTAGTTGTTGGCTAGCTGTAAGGTTATAGTGGTTTTATTTTTCACTCCGATCGTTACGGTCGCTGTCACAGATGCTGGCTGGCGATTGCGGTGTCTAGATAAAAGTTGCAATGAAATGCATGTCGCCGTTCGCATGTATTTAGGTCTTCCTGTTTGAAGTCGGCAGGCGAAAGCATGCAGCAACGTTCGGGTTATTTTCACGGTCTTCTCTGCTAGTCGGTGCACAAAAAGCGGAGAGAACGAGTCAGATCGAACGTTAAAAACATCGTTGCTATACTTTTAAAAAGTGTTTCTTTTTTTTTTCTCTTCTAAAATATAATAAAATGTCCTTCTGGTTGAATTAGCCGCAGCCATTGTCTCCTTTCGGAGTCGGATTTCTCCTTGCACTTACACCAAGATATTCAGAACATCGCAAGGTTATTTGGAAAAATGAAGCAGGGATTTTCTTTTTACTGAGACATCACGTCCCACCGCGCCGAAAAGCTGAAAGGGGTAAGGTTAGCTGTGCTCAGACTAATGTCACGTTTAGTGTGGTAGATCGCTATTGCTACAATAACACTATTTTACACTAAGTTACATCATTGCGACGATGAGGTCGCCTTAACTAACGGGCTGACTGGTAACTTTAATTTGGAGGGTTTTTTTCCCCCCCGCATACAGCTACGTTAGTAAGAAGGTATTTACTATTTTGTACCTATATAAAAAATATTGACTTTTATGGGAAAACACGCATTTGATGTGAGAGGGGAGATAATTACTGTAATTTACTGTAAGTACCACCGGGGCCTGTGGCACCATGGTAACGCAGTAGTAATGCTAATGGTTATTTTGTAGCTTTCCAAAATCAGTAACAGTGCGAGTTGGAATTTTCGATGTTGCCTGTATTTATGTATTTTTCTACCATAACTGTGAACGTGTCCGTTTCTGGTACCACTTACCAACTGCATACATTGAAGGTATAAAACCGCCGGTTTTTAGAGATTGTGACTCTTCTATTTGGATGACCATTTTGGTTTTATTTAAGCATATTTTTGCAATTGACTTTATAGCCATAACCCCTTTCTCTCTCTGGGTCTTTATTGGTAAATCCAGTTCCCGAAATTCACTAGATCAGAATATACATCGTAAAATATGTCTGAAACGTCAGAGAATAATAATTTGGCAGACGCTCGTATCCAGAGCGACATACAGTTGATTAGACTAAGCAAGAGACAATCCTCCCCTGGAGCAATGCAGGGTTAAGGGCCTTGCTCAAGAGCCCAACGGCTGTGCGGATCTTATTGTGGCTACACCGGGGATCGAACCGCCGACCTTGCGTGTCCCAGTCATTTACCTTAACTACTACGCTACAGGCCGCTCATTCATTTTGTCTTCTTCATTCAACAAAAAAAAACCGATCAAAACGCAGTGAAGCAGACGGTCTCCGTGTGGCGGTAATCATGGCTGTTTAACTGGGTTTGGCAGGAATGGGCGCTGCCCTTTGAGGTGAAATGTGCCGGGAGTGTCAGCCCAGCGGCTCCTGCCCTGCGATAAACGTCGGTGACGTGTAGGCCGCCCGTCTCTGCTCGTTCAGCCTCTCACAGGTGTTTAAAACAGGCGGGAGAAGGCGCTGGAAAGGCCGTCCTCTCCTGTCTGTGCTCATGAAGTGCTGTGTACAGTCATAATGATTCTCATAACTACAGGCCAGAACTTGTACAGGCCAGAACATTCATAATTTCATATGCTGCAGGGCGGCCTGTAGCGTAGTGGTTAAGGTAAAGGACTGGGACACGCAAGGTTGGTGGTTCTAATCCCGGTGTAGCCACAATAAGATCCGCACAGCCGTTGGGCCCTTGAGCAAGACCCTTAACCCTGCATTGCTCCATGTAAAATGTTCTGTCATTTGGTTTGCGCCAGACTACAGCAGTAATTCAGTAGCTGAGTATATTACAGAGCTACTAGTGTTTGTAAACTCTCAGACTTTTTTTGTCATATTATGACATCTTATTGCTGCTCGTGACATTGCATATGGTCTAACTGTGTGCATTATGTCTTCATATTAATTTTTGAAACCAAAACCAATAATGTTTCGGCAAGATCTACAGTTTGGCGTAGCGGGAAATCCTTCAGTTTCGGGTTTATTAAGAACGTATTAGCCCGTACAGAAGGACTCGTTTCAGGTGGGGCATCCGGTTAAGTCCCTGTCTGCCGCGTATGAACTGGAGCTTGGACTGTTGCCGGGTGACACACAGACGGCTGGTTTTGTCATTTGGTTTCTACCCGACGACAGCGGGTCACTTATGTTCTGTCGGCTGCAGTTGTAAGAACGCCGCGTCATTTGTGCGTCAGACGGACGTCTCCGGCTTTCAGAGTGCCGGCTGCCGTCCTCTGCCAGCCTGAAACGGCGGGGCGAAGAAACGTTCGCCGACAGCACACGCGTGTAGCGCGGTGGATGAACTGAACGAGGTGAAACGTTCAGGACCGAAAGCCCCGCCCCGGCACCCTTGCAGAAGGGCGCCGAACCCCACACCGCTTCACTGGGTAGAGTGAGAGACGGGAGATCTGTATGAGAAGCTCTGGACGATCGGCTCTGCTGATGAATATGATAATGTAGCTTACCGCCTGGCCCTGAGCAAGACACCTGACTCCCGAATGCGCCTGACGAGCTGGTCGGGGCCTTGCATGGCAGCCAATCGCTGTCGGTGTGTGTGAGTGTGCGAGTGTGTGTATGAATGGGTGAATGGAGAAGCATCAATTGTACAGCGCTTTGGATAAAGGCGCTATATAAATGCCAACCATTTACCATTTACCATTTGGAGGAGTGCTGGGGCAGAGCTGATGAAGATGAGGGATGCTAATCTCGCTGTGCGACCCCGCCCGCTCCTCGCTTGAGTGAACTCCTGTCATGTGATGCGATCGTATTTTTCTTTCCACGAGGAAGAAACGGACGTGCGTGAGGAAGAACAAAGCCAGCAAGAGCTGTGAGAGGTGTAGAGGATGGACAGGTTGGGTGTGGAAGGTGTGGAGATCAGCGTGGCATTCGTCATTTCATTTTCTCTCATTCATAAAAATGCCATCACCTAACCAGAAAAGGCGAATTGCAAATCCTTCTCATAAGGTTTTGAATGAACTCTGATCTTAAATCTCGCTGTTTTCCCCTCTGTCATATTTTCAGAGCTCGTTAGCCTTCGGTTTACGGCGGGCAGGGGTTTGGTTTCGGTTTTCATTGTCGCCCTCCTGATCATCTGTTTGTTGAATGACTTTCTCTCTCTTTGGTATTGGTTGGCATGACTTTCTCTCTCTTTGGTATTGGCTGGCATGACTTTCTCCCTCTGTGGTATTGGTTGGCATTGTTTGTGTGTGCACCCATGACCTTTGGCTTAACACCTTCAATGTAAGAAGCCACCTCAGCAGTAAGAAAGTGATAAGACATCGTTCAGCCTGTCAGAGCTGTTAGCACTAGTGTGAGCCAGCCTGGCCTTAACATGAATCACGGAGTGATATACTGGTCAAAGTGTGGGCAAGCCTGGCTTTAACAGACACTGCGGCCCTCCAGGACTGGAGTTAAACCTGCAGACACTGCGGCCCTCCAGGACTGGAGTTATACCCGCAGACACTGCGGCCCTCCAGGACTGGAGTTAAACCCGCAGACACTGCGGCCCTCCAGGACTGGAGTTAAACCCGCAGACACTGCGGCCCTCCAGGACTGGAGTTAAACCTGCAGACACTGCGGCCCTCTGGGACTGTAGTTAAACCTGCAGACACTGCGGCCCTCCAGGACTAGAGTTAAACCTGCAGACACTGCGGCCCTCCAGGACTGGAGTTAAACCCGCAGACACTGCGGCCCTCCAGGACTGGAGATGCAGTAGAGACATGTTAAAGTGTCTCTGTGTAACTGCACATTGTGACATCTGACCGGGCCAGTGAACCGGGCGCGGTGGGTTGCTTAGTGACGAAGCGTTCGCTCTCTGTCGTTAGCGTCGTGGCTTCCCATCCACAGTGCTCACAGGGCAGCACCTTTACGCCATCAGTCTGCCGGTCGTTCTGCCTGCCTCCCTTTCACGTGTGCGTTTGCAGGGTTTGCTGTGCTGCTCAGGTGTGTGTTCAGGTGTGTGTGCAGGTGTGTGCTCAGGTGTGTGCTCAGGTGTGTGCTCAGGTGTGTGCTCAGGTGTGTGCTCAGGTGTGTGCTCAGGTGTGTGTTCAGGTGTGTGCTCCTGTTGTGTTCCTGAGGAAGCTGCTGCTGTTTCTGTGCAGTGTGGGTTTACACTGTGGGGGGACGGGGGGAGGAGAGTGTCAGCGCGCCCCCTCTCCGGATGCACGTTCCCAGGTGTTTGGCGCCCAACCGCCATCCCGCTATCCCGCCCAACCGCCATCCCGCTATCGCGCCCAACCGCCATCCCTCCATCCTGCCAAACCGCTGATTTTGGGTGGTTAATGCTGATCCACTCGTGGTTAGGGGCTGCTTCGTTATTGGAACCTCTCAACAGGTAGATGGTTTTTAACCCTTTCAGTCCTCATATGGCACTCGGGCGTAACTACCGTAAAATCTCCCGACCTCATACCTTTTCAACCAGTCAAAATGGCTGCTATACTGTCATTTTGAGCCCCTATTAAAACCCTGCTGAATTATCCCGCCGTTGTTGCTCGGGATTTGGGGCTTGGGGCTCGAGGCTGGGAGGGGTTAAGGCTGGGGGCTCAAGGCTGGGGGCTGGGGGGGGGGGTTAAGGCGGGCGTGTAATGGCGCGGTTGGGCTGCGTGCGGAGGTGGTTACTCTCAGCCCGTCCTCGTCCTCACCCCGCGGCGGGACTGCCCTGGGCGTGAGGTCAGCAGCGGGCGGGCGCTGCGGCCGCTATTTTAACGTTTAACGTGAGCTCGCACGTCACCAGGGCGACCGCGGGCAAACAGCCGGCGGCTTCAGGAAGCGGGCCGGATTTAAACGCTCCGTTGCCATGGCGCCCGGCGGCGGTCACGCGGCTCTCCCACGGGCTTCCTGTGCGTGAGCGCGGTCCAGCCTGGTCTGGGCCCCGGGGCCCCGGCTACGCCCCGCCCGGGCGGGCCCCGTCCGCACCAGGGCTCTCAGAGACCAGAGGCTGTGTCCTGGGTGAACTCTGCGCCCGCCTGAGTGACCTCACTGCCGAAACAGACTCTGACCGCGCCGGCGGCCTTTTAACACAGCCTGGGCTCACCGCAGTCGCACGCGCACGCTCTTCTGAATCAGCTCACCTGAGTCACACGTGCACGCTCTTCTGAATCAGCTCACCTGAGTCACACGTGCACGCTCTTCTGAATCAGCTCACCTGAGTCACACGTGCACGCTCTTCTGAATCAGCTCACCTGAGTCACACGTGCACGCTCTTCTGAATCAGCTCACCTGAGTCACACGTGCACGCTCTTCTGAATCAGCTCACCTGAGTCACACGTGCACGCTCTTCTGGATCAGCTCACCTGAGTCACACGTGCACGCTGTTCTGAATCAGCTCACCTGAGTCACACGTGCACGCTCTTCTGGATCAGCTCACCTGAGTCACACGTGCACGCTGTTCTGAATCAGCTCACCTGAGTCACACGTGCACGCTCTTCTGAATCAGCTCACCTGAGTCGCACGTGCACGCTGTTCTGAATCAGCTCACCTGAGCCACACGTGCACGCTGTTCTGAATCAGCTCACCTGAGTCACACGTGCACGCTCTTCTGAATCAGCTCACCTGAGTCACACGTGCACGCTCTTCTGGGTGAGCTCACCTGAGTCACACGTGCACGCTCTTCTGGATCAGCTCACCTGAGTCACACGTGCACGCTCTTCTGGATCAGCTCACCTGAGCCACACGTGCACGCTGTTCTGGATCAGTTCCCAGGAAGGTGACTGTGTTGGTTCTTTGCTGTCTGGGGGTTCAGGCCTGGTGTTTGCCCCTTCCCCCCCCCCGTCTGTTCCTCTGTAAAGCGTCTCAGTGACTGTCCTCTCTGAGACGTACCGTGCAGAGTAAGGTCATGGAGTTTGTGGATGCTCATGTGCGTTGGTGTCGGGGTCCAGGTGTTCCTCCAATCCCCCCCCACTCCCCCGCCTCGTGTCTAAGGACGTTGAGTCATCGTCCCAGATTATAATGGGGCTGGGTGGGGTGGGGGGGTGGAGCCTCCGGAGGGGTGGTCTTGAACACCCCCCCCCCCCCCCACCCGACAGGGACACGTCTTACGACCACGTGGGAGCCAACTGTGATGGGTGCAAATCTTCATTCATGTTAAGGAAGTTATTCCAGTCAACTCCTGTAGTATCTCACTGTGTCCAGCAGGGGGAGCCAGAAGGTCAGCCTGTTGGAAGAACAGGTGGTAGTGGCTGAAACGCGAGGAAGACTTTACCTTTCCTCTGTGTGCCGGAGCAGTGCCGAGCTTCCGCAGAGACAGCGCTCTCCCAGCGACACCCAGAGAGACCCGGCTCTCCAGCGCTGCTGGGCGGCCTGTAGCGTAGTGGTTAAGGTACATTCCTGGGACCCGCAAGGTCGGTGGTTCGATCCCCGGTGCAACCACAGTAAGATCCGCACAGCCGTTGGGCCCTTGAACAAGGCCCTTAACCCCGCATTGCTCCAGGGGGCATTGTCTCCTGCTTAGTCTAATCAACTG